>NW_010946840.1:0-248 GCF_000633955.1 Camelina sativa
AAATCATTACACGTAGTCATGTATGTGTCTCACTTTGTCTGCTTCTGGTCAAGTTTTGCGTAAAGGAAGAACCAATCCCAAAAAACAATACAGCAAATATTTCTCATTTTTGTCATTTTGACTCATTTCCACGTATTCGTGTTAACCAAACGTGTTGTTTATTGATACTGATATTATCAATATTTGAACTGTTAAACAAAACAGTGGACGTGCCGGAGTGGTTATCGGGCATGACTAGAAATCATGTG
>NW_010946841.1:0-248 GCF_000633955.1 Camelina sativa
GCAGCTAAAATGAAAATCAAGAGCTTGGTGTCTCTTGAAACAGATGGAAAAACTTCTAAAAGGTTGGTCCTGGAGACGCTTGCATTGCTTTTAGATGCTGCAGATGCCTGCTTGACATCTGTGTGGCGGAAAATGAAGGCCTGTGAAGATTTGTTCGACTCTCTGCTTTCTGGGATTGCGAAGATTGCAGTGGCAAGAGGAGGGCAGCCACTACGAGTGTTGCTCATCCGTCTTAAACCACTGGTACT
>NW_010946842.1:0-248 GCF_000633955.1 Camelina sativa
CGCGATATAAGTAAAGGATTCAATTACATGAACACTAATATAGCAGAAACAGCCATAGATGATTCTCAATTTTACAAAAAAAAAAGGATACCAAATTAGGGAAAAAATACTGAGAAACACAGGGATCAATCAATACCTTGACGGAGAGTGCGAGGGATACCGACGCAGCGAGGGTTCTTAGATTTGGATTTGAGAGTGGAAGAGTAATAGAGATAGCCTTTGCACGATCTTCCTTTCTCCAGAGATCC
>NW_010946843.1:0-248 GCF_000633955.1 Camelina sativa
TTTCTTCGGTAGTAATCGCAAACGCAAGTGGGAAAAGACTGTTTTCAGCATCTAACCCAGCTGCAACCAACAATTTCCCAGGGTATTTGCCACTCAAGTCCACCGTATCCACTAAAATGAGAGGTCTGCAGTGAGGAATCCCTTCAACTGACTGCTGAAACGTAAAAAACACAGAACGAAAGGATGCATCTCTGCGATCAGAGAAACTATCATATTGCCAATCTAAAAGCATCTTATTAGATGAGCAG
>NW_010946844.1:0-248 GCF_000633955.1 Camelina sativa
ATACACTATAGAAGCTCATTAACAATCATAAACGGCCTCACCTAGTTACAACCAATAAGAGCTCAGCCCATTAACAATCAGATAAAAGCAATTAATTATTCCTTTTATTTACAAGAGAGACAATATTGCTTTCTATTGTGAAAACCCCATCAATCATCATCATCCCCATACAAACAAACAATCAAATACAAATGTTACTCGTTCTTCAATTAATCGCATGCAGAGCTGTTTTTGGTTCATATTCAATT
>NW_010946845.1:0-248 GCF_000633955.1 Camelina sativa
TTGTAGGTACAAAATCTCTCTTTTCGAATCTTATAGCTTTTGAGCAATGTCATATCGAGTCGAGCAACGACATAACGTCTTACATAATCTTCATGGACAATCTAATAGATTCTTCCGAAGATGTTAGCTATTTGCACTATTGTGGTATCATCGAGCACTGGCTAGGAAGTGATTCTGAAGTTGCGGATTTATTCAATAGGTTATGTCAAGAAGTGGCATTCGATCCTCAACATAGTTATTTATCTCAG
>NW_010946846.1:0-248 GCF_000633955.1 Camelina sativa
ATTTTTTAAAGTGCATGACTTTTATACTTCATATTTATAAGATAAAATAATACTTTAATCCTCTATGATAATGTGATTGGATTTTAATTCGATTTATAATATTATTATATTAATTACCTTTTGAATTCATAATAGACATCCCCACTGATTTTTACATATTCATGAACCTTTCAATTATGTAGTTAAAAGGTGTGGATGTACCACCCCTTCGAGTCGATACTTTTTATGCAATCATTAACACCTTATAA
>NW_010946847.1:0-248 GCF_000633955.1 Camelina sativa
ACGTTTTGACAAATGGTTTTACTCTGCTGGAATTGAGCGTTTCCACCACAGATGAAGATATTGCCTATTCAGCCGAGGATATGGTGCTTCTAGTCTCAGGTACTTTCTTCGAGTCGATCTATTCTCTCTTTGTCTAATTGATGGGTTTTGTTTTGGTGTAGTTTTTTTTCTTTGTATTTTCAGTGTCTTTTAGCGTGAAAGGGATTTGAAGCGCTGAGAGGGATCTGATGATGGACATGCTTGGAGCA
>NW_010946848.1:0-248 GCF_000633955.1 Camelina sativa
AATGAAATCGCTTTTACTTTCTCTTTCTTGATTATTTCTCCTTTGGTTTCTTGCTTCTTATCTACCTGCAAATAGCTTTCTCCATTCATTAAATAAGACAATAAGGCCATTTACAGCTGAAAATCACATTGCTGGAGAATAAACTAACAGTCTTAAAGTACAGAGTCTTAGATTAGCTTAAAGACATAGTTAAAGAAACTTTTATTTTTAATCAACTGGGGCAACTAATATACAGTGTATCAATGAAA
>NW_010946849.1:0-248 GCF_000633955.1 Camelina sativa
GGCTTGGCTGAGAAGAACGAAATCTAATCGGACTTCTAGCAAGGACTGAACGCGAACAGCTCCTACGGCGGCACTTTGGCTAACAACTCACGGAAGAGAACTTCTAAGGGAAGAACTCTCTCTCTCTCGCTCTCGCTTTAACTCTCACTCTCTAACTCTTTCTCTTTTTCTCTAAGGGACAGAAAGGACCGAAAATGGCTCCTAAGGCTCCTATTTATAGTGGTTTGGTGCGAGTTTTGGCTGAGACA
>NW_010946850.1:0-248 GCF_000633955.1 Camelina sativa
GGAGTTCCCCTAATCACTCAGAAGCTCACTCCTTCAGATTATCAGCCACTCATTGACAGAGTGAAGATGCGTATCTCTGGTTGGTCTCACAAGCATCTGTCGTTTGCAGGAAGGCTCCAGTTGCTGAAATCAGTTATTAACAGTACTATTATCTTCTGGGCGTCTATCTTCCTTCTCCCAAACAATTGCTTGGAGGAACTGGAACAGATCTGTAGCGCTTTTTTGTGGAAAGGAGTTGCTGACTCAGC
>NW_010946851.1:0-247 GCF_000633955.1 Camelina sativa
TAGGATAATCAAAGTCATCAATTTCGGGAAGGGATAATCTTACCTAACGGACTCATTTCGTCTAGACCATATGAGTGAACCACCAGTGCTCTTTTCATTCCAAAACGTTGCAGCGCCTTTGCCATCTTAACAACCTATGAAACCACACTAGCAACAGTAAATTTAAATGTCTCTTTTGTACTGATGAACTAGCTAATTTCCAACAGTAAGTAAACGTACCAGATTTTTGTGGTATACACCAACGACA
>NW_010946852.1:0-247 GCF_000633955.1 Camelina sativa
AGAGAGCTCATTATACCATGGTACAGAACTAAAATTCATATTGGCAGAAGGAAAAACTGTTTCACCGCCTTCTTCAACATCCGACCTGTAGAATAATGGGTTTGGAAGACAAGATTGGTAAATACAAAGAACCTAACAACCTTAAAAACAAAAGCGAAGAGTTGAGAAAATCTTACAGATACATAAGCATTGTAGCCATACGTTGACCTCCATTTTTAGTGTTGAACGTATCAACAAAATAATCATA
>NW_010946853.1:0-247 GCF_000633955.1 Camelina sativa
AAGTTTTACTCGATCTGTTGATTATATCAACAACGCACAATGCTAGATGACGGAAGACCACATATAAACTGAGAAGAATATTTAGTATAGTAACTACAATCACATCTTAAACTTGTTAAATTTATTTTTGGGTTGGATTCTTGCTAGTTTCCCACTCTTAACAAATGAAAGATATTGACTTAAACTGGGAAAATATAATTGACAAGTCATTGAGAAGCATATTACCAACATATTCGAAATTATCTAT
>NW_010946854.1:0-247 GCF_000633955.1 Camelina sativa
CCGAACGTTTGAATTCCTTATTTCCTCTTTGTTCCCTCTTTGCACTCGTGGCCTTCTTCTAACCTCTCCCTTTACACATACACACACGGCGCACACGCGCGTGCTCACATATATATATAGATATATATATATATTTTTTTTTCTGTGTGTGTTTTGAAACATATCAATTTTGTTTACCAAATTCTGAACTGATCTTGAAACTCATCTTGTCAGTAGAAATGATGATGTAAATTTTTGTTGTATATAT
>NW_010946855.1:0-247 GCF_000633955.1 Camelina sativa
TCTTGTTCAAGAATTCAGAACTTGTCTGGGACTTCCTAAAGCTTAAGCGGCAGCTGGAGTCAAGCGACGGTCCAGTTTCGGTTCTTCACCCATTATCCAAGATCCTCGAAGGAGGAAACACTGGAGCTGCAGACTACGAAGCATACAAAGAGATTTGCAGCTCACACATCTCAGAGATCCTATTCTCTGACCAAGCTGAAACAGTTGGTGTGAAATCAAGAACAAGACCCGACCCACAAGATGAGAC
>NW_010946856.1:0-247 GCF_000633955.1 Camelina sativa
AAAAAAAATGCAAGATCAACTTAGATTAGTAAAATAAAATGTTGTAACGAATAAAAAAGCACCAATCATATCATAACTTATAAAAATAATCTCCAAAAGATTTTTAAAAAAAAACAAAAGAAAGAAAAATAACCAATTCCTATCCTAAGATTAAGAATTTTCATGTTGCATTGAAATCTTTAGGGTTCCCTTTTCAACAACACATCGATCACTATTCAAAGCGACGAGGCTGGCTTTACAGTTGATC
>NW_010946857.1:0-247 GCF_000633955.1 Camelina sativa
TATATATATATATATATATATATATATATATATATATATATATGAACATAGTAAATAACTTCACGGGTTAACCAACCTTTAAACTCTTATCAAGTTTCCCTGCTAGAGCAAGTAGCAACGTCGACTTCCCCGAACCTGGTGGTCCTAGTAATAAAGTCATCCTTCCTGGTTTAATAATCCCACTAATATCTTTCAAAATATTCAGCTTGTGTTTCTTAGGCTTAATAATCATCAAACTGCTTAAGCA
>NW_010946858.1:0-247 GCF_000633955.1 Camelina sativa
ATTTTCTATACGAAGCTAACTTTAAGGAATAAAAAAGTGGTACTTATAATTGTAAAATAACCAAACTTGACGGAAAGCAAATTAATTTTCAGACAAAAATAAGGTATTATAACACTAATGTATATGATGGATGACTCAACACTTTACTTATTATTTGATTTTTTTTTTTCTTTTTAATTTTTATAAAGAAAGAGCTTAGCTTTAGACCACTGTTCTTGAAAGATGAACAAGAAACCCAAGATTTTGA
>NW_010946859.1:0-247 GCF_000633955.1 Camelina sativa
ACCAAGAGGAGAAGAGAGATGGTCCAAAATATGCCCTGATACATCTTCTACCTGTGTGGTTTAGCTCCAGGAGCGTTTCTTTGGTAGATCCATCCATAATGGGGACGGATTAAAAGCACAAATCCAAGTAGAAAACCAGTATCAAACCCTCCAATATGTGCAAAGTTATCAACTCCAGGGAGCACTGTTCCATCTTGTATCCATGTGGCTTTTCTGGTACGTTTGTGCCATGACTCTTTCTCAAATA
>NW_010946860.1:0-247 GCF_000633955.1 Camelina sativa
CACTCTCACTTATATACTTGGTTTAGGGGTTTCCAATTGAACCAAACCGAACTAAACAGCATTTAAAACAGACCAATCGTAATTGGAAAAGATGGTGTCGATCGACACACCCATGTTGTCGATCGACACTCAGACCAAAAATACAACTGGTTAGCGGATGTTACAGAAACAGTATGGCATCATCTTCAGCTGATGTATTTCCAAACCGATCTCCAAAGCATTTGATGGACTCATACGCCCAAGCCTG
>NW_010946861.1:0-247 GCF_000633955.1 Camelina sativa
AACAAGTATAAGGGGTTGAGCTCGTTTTGGTTAGGTTTGGATGTTAAGGTCAAAAGGGATTTTATGAAAGTAAGCATAGAAAAGCTTACAAGTTTTGTGGAGGGAGTACATGGGCAAAAAGGACGAGATGCTTTAGAGAAAATTCTCGATTCTGCCAGGGAAGACAGAAAATGGATATTCTGGATGTGCCGAACTAAATGTTCGAACAAGTTTTATAGTGCTGAAGAATGTAAGAAACATCTTGAAC
>NW_010946862.1:0-247 GCF_000633955.1 Camelina sativa
ATGATTCTATTTACAAGCACAGAAACACTTCAAAACGTCAGAGCATAGTTTAATTACTTACAGAAATTTCAGTAACGCAGAGCACATTGAGAAGCCTCAGACACCTGCAACAGGGTAAGAATGAACGCAAAGAAGCATAAGTATGATAGAGTGTTAAATCAGTCCAAACCAGATATCCCACTCACAAACCAGTCATGAGCAATATAAAAAACCTAAACAAGCTGAGAGAGTAATACAGTGTGTGTGT
>NW_010946863.1:0-247 GCF_000633955.1 Camelina sativa
TATAGCAAACATAGAAATGAATCGTTTATATAAATGAAGTCTCTTCTTCTTATTGTAATTGGATTGACATGAAGTACCTGACAGACAGAGTGAAAGTCAACATTTGAGCTGTCATCCTCCAAAATCTGAACAAGGGAAAAAATGTCAGGAACAAGTACAAGCAAATATAGAATTAGAGAGGTGAAACATATAAGTACCTTTTTCGTGTGAGGATCTGCAGTCAATGAGCTCATGAAAATCACCGGAA
>NW_010946864.1:0-247 GCF_000633955.1 Camelina sativa
CATTCTTGGAATCGATGGAATAATTTTATTAACGTGATGTTCAAGCCACCTAAGTCCCGCCTTCTTTGCTGTTTCCATTGTCACATCCAACACATGCAATGCAGCCTGTTCAGCCTCTTTGGGCATATTTTCAAAAAACTTTTTCCAATTGTTGGCACCGGCTTCCATTCTCGCAAATTGAACATCGATTGCATCTACCAGTCTTTGCGTAATTTGGTAGTCGCTGTCCCACTGACCCAGAAAGTAA
>NW_010946865.1:0-247 GCF_000633955.1 Camelina sativa
AACTCAACAACACAGAAAGCTTTTATCGATGACCAATGCCGGTAATTATGTTTTCTCATTATTACATATATCTTATGCTTCAAGTTCTAGCTGCTAGCTAAAATGGTTTCTTTTACATGTCATGTTTGAAGGAAACTCGGACTTCAGAACATTGAAATAATTGTTGCGGATATTAGCACTTTTGAGCATGATGGGACATACGATCGAGTATTCTCCATCGAAATGTTTGAGGTTTGGATTGTTTTCT
>NW_010946866.1:0-247 GCF_000633955.1 Camelina sativa
AATGATCATACAAAGTTACAAACGAATTAAATAACTCAAGAACCAACAAATTTATTAAACAATGGCTATTTTTTACAGTCAACTAAACGACGGTTTCTTGTAACAGACCTCACTTGGTATAAGAGGAAGAGACAAAACAAGACATCTCAAGAGAACAAGCGAGAGAGAAGTGCACAAAACCAAATTAGATGTAAGTTGAACAAATTCCAAATATAAAGGTATGAAAAGAGGTAATTGAACAGGTTTT
>NW_010946867.1:0-247 GCF_000633955.1 Camelina sativa
AAAACATGATTCAATCAGCCAAACAGAGCAGCAACTGTATGAAGATGTAGCTACTGATACTGATACAGCTGACGGCATCAGGCCCGCAAAACAGATCAGAAGAAGCCCTGATGAGCAAGAGAGTGTAATGGGGAACTCTGATGAAGTTACAACTCAAACTATGGTCCACAAAACTCAACCGATGGCATCAACAAGCTCGCTGCCACAGTGGACGGACGAACAACTTGAAGAACTCTTTGCTTTTGAC
>NW_010946868.1:0-247 GCF_000633955.1 Camelina sativa
CACCGAGTCGAACTCGCCGGGACCTGAGTCAGACCTTGAAAACGAGACAGAGAGAGAGAGAGAGAGTGAAAAGCGAATCGGTCTTTGTGGTCTATTTAAGTAGCGGAAGCGTTACAGGTCAAAGGCCCCTTGCTTTTTCACTCTTATTACGATATTACCCCTCCTTTTTTTTTAAAATTTCATTCAACCTTTCCTTCAAAATCGGACATTAATATTATTGTTACTTAGTCCATTATTTGCAACAACA
>NW_010946869.1:0-247 GCF_000633955.1 Camelina sativa
TAATGTCATCCCATAATTTTAGCAGGCCGTCATCTCTCCCTGTGCCATTCTATGGAAATCCTTCGCATCAAGGAGGTGATAAGCAGCAAACTATGTTGTCGGTTCCCTCCATTCCTCAATCACTCAATCAACAGTCCATCCCTCAGCTGCCATCGATGCAGCTTTCACAGTTACAGCGCCCTATGCAGCCTCCTCAGCATGTTAGACCACCCATACAGATATCTCAACCATCAGAGCAAGGAGTATC
>NW_010946870.1:0-247 GCF_000633955.1 Camelina sativa
GAATCATCAGAAACTTCTCATGAAGCAAATATGGAGTCCCAGAATGTACATTCTACCGCACCAGTAAGATCAGCTCCTGAAAGCATCTGGACAGCCGAGGGTAGTATGGCACAGTCTGAAAAGAGAAACTTGGAGCCTAACGCCTCGGAGCATGTAAGTCAGACAAAGACTTCAGTAAAGGCTGTTCCACGAGGACACATTGAGAAGGGGGATATAGTTGTTGATATAAATGATAGGTTTCCTCGTG
>NW_010946871.1:0-247 GCF_000633955.1 Camelina sativa
TAAATCAGTGCTCGATAAAACCAAGAGTTACACTAGATAGATTATAAAAGAATCTGACTTTGGTAGCTCAATTTGGAAATTCATAGTTTTCAAGTGTTTTAAGGAATGATTTTAGCTCTGAATTTTTGAAGATATGTTGCGATGATTGATTGTGTTTGGACTTTGTTTGCAAAGAGATTTGGGTTCTATTCAGGCTCAGGCCAACGAAATAATTTGATCAATGGGTGAGGTATGTACACTTCTTATA
>NW_010946872.1:0-247 GCF_000633955.1 Camelina sativa
ATAGAAGTGTGAAATTAAGGCTATCTCACAGCGTTCGTGCTTGTAATTGGAACGGGTCGTAATTTAGACCTTTTCATATTTTTATTGCCAAAAAGAAACGAAAAAAAAAAATCTTACGTACGAAGCTCCACATGCTCCATTGAATTGCACTTTACTACAATAACGTTTGACAATGGTCTTTAATACCTTTTTCTTTGCAATTTTTTCTTTTGTCGTCGTTTATAGTTCACACGATAGATTCAAACCC
>NW_010946873.1:0-247 GCF_000633955.1 Camelina sativa
GATCAGGATGCACAATCACTAATCAAGAAGGGAAGAAGCTATTTGAAGCACCCATGAAAGATGGATGCTATTCAATTGAGTTTCAAAAGTTGAATAATGAAAAACAGCAAGGAGAGACATCACAAAAGAAGATAGAGACTAGACCTGGGGGTCATGGTGGAGTCTATGAAAAGGTTGAATCTGAGCGCTTACAGGAAAACGAAGAACAATTGTCTTAGTGTGTGGTTGAAGAAGTAACAGGTTCCAC
>NW_010946874.1:0-247 GCF_000633955.1 Camelina sativa
TAGTAATCTCGTTCTCTGATTTTTTTGTTCCGCCATAGCAAACTGAGACCAAAGAAGAGCTTGTATAGAGGAAGAATGCGTTTACTTGCATCAACCTGCAAATTTAATTAGCCAAAAAAAAGAAAAAAGACAGCGTTCTAATCCTACCTCCACAGTTTCTGGAAAAAAACAAACAGAGAAGACACAAGTGTGAATACTAAGGCATGGATGGAGTTAGTAAAACTATCTTCAAAGAAAAATCCGCCAC
>NW_010946875.1:0-247 GCF_000633955.1 Camelina sativa
ATGTAGAGTACTAATCTTCAACAATACTAGACGCATCTTTGTGAAAACAAAGTTTTGTAAATTAGTACCAACAATTTCCGAATCGATTCGTGTGAGTGCCAAAAGTGATATCATTGCTTTCAATCACACCACACGACGAACAACGAGATTTGTCTCTTCGTGTTTTATAGGAATTTCAACGGAACAAATCTTTTCTTCAAATCTTCTTCTCAGATTCTTTCATCAAACTCTATATGCAATCCAGCTA
>NW_010946876.1:0-247 GCF_000633955.1 Camelina sativa
AGACCTGATAACTTCCAATGACATGGATAAAAACCATGAAATTAGCAGCAGCTATAAGCCAAACTGGTCTCTCTAAGGAAATGAGAACATCATCCTCAACATGAACACCAAAAGCCCAATAACCGGAGACAGCCACAAAGAGGTAACAAATAATGACGATTACGTAAGCCACGACAACTCCTTTCCACATTGGTTTCTTGGAAGGGACTTCAGGTGTTGAAGGAATAGTGGCTTGTATCTCAAGCAC
>NW_010946877.1:0-247 GCF_000633955.1 Camelina sativa
TCCTCTGCGATTCTAAACTCTGTTTTTTAGGAAGCGCGATTCCACCGCGATTCTGTGCGGTTCAGGACGTTTCTGATTACGCTTCCGGTTCTGAAGCGAGAATCGATGCTTGAGTGATGATTCAATCACTGAGGGTTTATGAAGTAAAAGACAATATGATGTGGCATATAGTTTTTTAACTGGTTTAAAAATCTTAGCTATATTAATTCAAATGTTTTCATTGGTTGTTGATTTTAACTGATGTGTC
>NW_010946878.1:0-247 GCF_000633955.1 Camelina sativa
AACAACATGTTCGATGATTAATCTACATTTCGGCATGAGTTTTCTCGAGATCTAAAAAGAAAAACAAATAATAACTTAAATGGGTTTGACATGCAAAAAGCCAAAAAGTAAACTATATTCAATATTTAAACTAACTTAAAAAAGAAGAAGATAGTTTCGGAATTTAATGAAAAAACAAACTTTTTAACAAAATAATTTTTATGTGAAATCATATATGAATTAAATTAAAGGGACCGGATCTAGGGCT
>NW_010946879.1:0-247 GCF_000633955.1 Camelina sativa
AGTAAATGGTAGCAAGGCTTGTGAAAACATTGTTAGCTGCCATTTTTTTGTGGAAAGATTCTACTCTTGATTGTTTTGTGTTTTTGCTTTGATAACAAGTACATCACGTGATATGGTTTTTATAGTCGTAGACCATGCTAGGAAAATTAGGTAAGTAGCAAAGATTTTGCCATGTTTAATGCTTCCCTTCCCGTTTAATAACTCCCAAATTTGCGTAATTTCACTACTGATTGAGGAATATTAAACA
>NW_010946880.1:0-247 GCF_000633955.1 Camelina sativa
TTTTTTTCTGTAATATGTAACTGAAATATTATAACTATCTTGTCTAGAAATACACAACAACAAATATATCTATACCCGAGGGTCTTGTGGATGTTGTAAGGGAACATGAAAAGGATTAACGTTGCTACTGAAAATAGGTAATGTCTTTGTCAAATCCTTCTTAATCCTTTGGCTTGATGTTTCACCGGACCCTCCAGTTGAGGTAGAAGATGCACTGCTCGATTCCAACTCCAAACATATCTTTAAA
>NW_010946881.1:0-247 GCF_000633955.1 Camelina sativa
TAACGATGGAGACCGTGTTTCTTGTTTTGTACGTACCACGAATCACTTAACTTATAGGAAACTCGAGCTTGGACCCGCTACAAATGATCCGAGTCCTTATGCTATCGACACATCCGCCAAGAACATGACCCTTTTCCGCCAAGAATGGGGTGCAATGGTTGACCGGACGATCGAGGCTGCAACCATTGACACTTCCACAACGGTTCTTAAGTATTACGGTGCTGTCAAAGCAGAGTTCACTGAGTTT
>NW_010946882.1:0-247 GCF_000633955.1 Camelina sativa
AAAAATAGGAACCACCTCTTCATTTAAAATAGGAACCAATTGGTCAACAGAAATTGTTGGTGTCAACGACATGACGACACGAGCATTATGTTTTGATTTCGCATTGAATTCCATCTTTGGCTTCGCGAGGGCATGGGACTCTGTGATTAAATATGGGATTCGGCGTATGTCTAAGATGTTAACTTGTTCGACAAGTCTACGTAGGGTTTTTGTAGATATTGTGTCATGTATTGATGTCTCTCTATTT
>NW_010946883.1:0-247 GCF_000633955.1 Camelina sativa
CTGACACAGGAAAATTTGTGATAGAGCTTGGTTTTGATACTGAAGAAAGTGAGATCAATGAGCAAGGTGGAGCTTTGAAAGCTAATGAAAACAATGAAACAGTTGACATCTCTAACCAAGAGATAGATCAAGAGATATAAGATTCAAAAGAAACTAAAGAACAATCTGAACATCAAGACCTTGAAACCTATCAACAGGCCAGAGACAGATCAAAAAGAAACATTAAAGCTTCTAGAAAGATTCGAAG
>NW_010946884.1:0-247 GCF_000633955.1 Camelina sativa
TCATGTAAACACTGGCATCAAATAGAGAGATTGTGAGAATCATAGTCCATGACTTTTTGGGAAGCAGATAAGAAGATCCACGTTTGCAAATTCCCAATCATCTTCTATCATATCTCCACCCATCTCAATCAAACTCATATACCCAGCAAAAAAAATAGACAGAGTTACGTTTCACAACTCCGGTCACCAGAAAAATCTCCTACCATGTGCATGTGAAATAGAGAGAGGATCATGTGTAATAGAGAGC
>NW_010946885.1:0-247 GCF_000633955.1 Camelina sativa
TAGTTTGCAACACATAGAAAGAGAGAGAGATGGTTGGTAACACCACACCCTCGTGGATAAACTAACAAATACCTGTCATAGGTAAATAATAAAGAAAACAAAAAAGCTTACAAAATTTACAAAGTTTCAACCTTAATTATTATCAATATGTCATTTCACATACCAACTGTGTCCACCAATTTCAAAAGCATTGCTACGGATCTCTCGCTCATTGATTTGTGTAAATTTCTCAATCTTCCATGTAAAT
>NW_010946886.1:0-247 GCF_000633955.1 Camelina sativa
AGATAGCTAACCAATCCTAGATGTCTAAGCAACAATCAAGAACAATCTTATGGCTAAGAACACTAATGCAAATTAATTCATTTCCATGATAGAGATTCATATGCTAATCAAGTGATAATCAACTTTTTCCAAAAGCAATCACAAGACAAGCATGCATTAAGAACAAGTCTCAATACCACTACGCACCCTAATCATCAATGTTCATTGGCTAGGAATGCAAAGCTCTTGAATAGTTTGGTTCAGGAAT
>NW_010946887.1:0-247 GCF_000633955.1 Camelina sativa
ATTTCTATGTCGTGTGCGGCTGCACATAGATACACCAATAAGTGTGTAAAAACATTAATTTTCTATATTAAGGAAAATTTGAATACCACCATTCATAATCCAAATTCTTGTATAGTCGCTAATTTATTTAGACATGTGTAAATCCAATATATGCACATATAAGTTGGTATTGTAGTTGTATAAAATACGAGGGACAAAGACAAAATATGATGTTGAAATTGCACTAAAATGAAGCCTAAGAACAAAA
>NW_010946888.1:0-247 GCF_000633955.1 Camelina sativa
CAGTCCTAGGCTAGGTAATGGACTTATAGCTAATATTTAAGCCGTTCAACATCTTCAATGCTTATAATTCAATTGATTAAACTATGCAAGATTTTTCAGAAAAGAAATTACCAGGAGTACCAATCCCAATTGTGTCACCTAGAGATATCTCAAAGCAGCCCATGTCGTAGAGTTCTTTCACAACATAAGCCACTTTTGAGGGTGGAACGGCTCCCTCCACTGGACACCCCACAACGCAAGATACATA
>NW_010946889.1:0-247 GCF_000633955.1 Camelina sativa
AATCTTCTGCTCCTTACAGAGACCAGTGATCAAAGTGGTATACGTTACCATGTTTGGCCTGCAGCCTCTTGCTATCATCATCTCAAATAACTCCATGGCTTGCAGAGGACGACCATCTTTACAAAGACCATCCATTAAAGTACTATAAGTGAAAACATTCGGCTCAATGCCTTTACTTTTCATCTCTTCTAGATATCTCATTGCTTCATCAACATTTTTCGATGCACACAAACCGTGAATCAGAGAA
>NW_010946890.1:0-247 GCF_000633955.1 Camelina sativa
GGTGTAGTAGAACCAAGTAATTTGTCTTCTTCAAGTGAAATCTCACCCATTGGATGTGATTTGGTGATCTTGTTCCACTCATTCTCTACTCTGAAAAATACCCACTGAAAGCGTCTCAACATCTCCATGGCTGTGATTGTGAAAACTGTTATGTAGTTGTGCCTCAAATGTGCTGATAATTTGTATGTCCATGCGCATCTCAGCACCAGATTGCTCCCTATCACCCAGAAATACACCTGCAACCTCG
>NW_010946891.1:0-247 GCF_000633955.1 Camelina sativa
ATCATTCAAAAATTCCCACCTCTCTGGATCAATCTTCCGGAACCCCTGTAACCAACCAAAATCACAAGAACATTCACCGTTAATAGAAACCTAAAGCAGAGAAAGAGGAATATTAAAACAGTCCCTAAGTTCCAATCAAATGATGACACTGGAGGAGATAAAATCTGAATGCTAACAATGTAACTGCTTTTAAAGTCCATAACACAGTCCCTAAGTTCCAATCACATGATGACACTGGAGGAGATAA
>NW_010946892.1:0-247 GCF_000633955.1 Camelina sativa
AAAACGAACCCGGGCAGATTTTTGGTTATATATTGTTTGTCAAACAGTCCTAAAACTTGACTTTTTGCCATTGTTTTCAATATATCCACCTCTAGGGCCGAAGCAGTGAAAGATACGGCAAATCCGAGGCTAGTTCCTGATTCAGAATGTGTTGTTTTGGGGGGGTACTTCCTCTGACATTTTACGATTGGACGCCTCCTTGTACGTCTTTATGAGCAACGCGGTCATTTTCGCCGTATTTCGTCGA
>NW_010946893.1:0-247 GCF_000633955.1 Camelina sativa
AACTTTCTTCTTAAAATCCCAGAAATAACACGAGATAGCTTTCCTTTATCTCGTCCAAACCTGTTACATAAATATGAGAGTGCTAAGTTATAAAGGAGAAGCCATCAAACATAAACGAATGACTCACAAAACAATAATCACAAAACAGATGATACAAATAATCACAAAACAATAATCTAATGTAAAAGACAAAAACAATAACAATGTTCCATTCGGTAATATAATTCACATTTTATCAAAAAAAAAA
>NW_010946894.1:0-247 GCF_000633955.1 Camelina sativa
CCTGATGAGCTAAGACTACTTCACTGGGAGAATTATCCTCTTAAAAATTTGCCTCAAAAATTTAATCCTGAGAATCTTGTAGAGGTAGACATGCCTTAACATGGAGAAGTTATGGGAAGAGAAGAAAGTAAGTGTTGACATTAAAGTGATTAGAACTGCTTACATTGAATTATAAGCTTGCATGTGATGACTTATCTTAGTTATTGATGTTGTAAACAGAATCTCGGAAAGCTAAAGAAGATCAATC
>NW_010946895.1:0-247 GCF_000633955.1 Camelina sativa
CCCTTGCTTCAGGAGTTGCTCAAGCTTATCACGACCAAGAGAATGGCCAGTAAAAACCATTGGTACATTAAGAGCTCCAGATAGAAGAGCAGCAGAATCACCAGCATCTGCATAGTGTCCGTGAATAGAAACAGGCCACACTTGTTGTCCCCCACCAATTTGCTCACCAAGAACTTTGGAAATCTGCATAACATGGCTAAGCGCCCTATCAACAAATTCAGGGATATGAGGCCAGAGGAGCTCTTTT
>NW_010946896.1:0-247 GCF_000633955.1 Camelina sativa
CGTCAAACTTTCTAAATGAAACTCAGAAGGACTTGTATGAGGTCAGTGAATTCCTCATCTGGAGATCAATTTCCTTTGGAGAACTACATTATCTATTCCATAACCCTTTGGATAACCAAGTCTTGTCTTCCTTCTGTCATAAACGTTTTGGTATTTTTTCTATCAGTGGATATAGTAACTTTCTTGTTTGTTTCCTTTAATTCTACTCTAGTTCAAGGAAGACTGCAACACAGAGAAGAAGATTGCA
>NW_010946897.1:0-247 GCF_000633955.1 Camelina sativa
AACTTGAGATGGAAGGTGTTGGATTAAGAGCTGTGGGTTCACACTGTTCTTTATCTGAGATGGATGATCTTGATCTGACTCGAGCTTTGGATAAACCGAGATTGAAGATTGAGAGGAAGAGATCTTTTGATGAGAGGTCCATGAGTGAGCTCTCGACTGGTTACAGTAGACATGACGGTATGCACGATTCTCCTAGAGGTAGATCGGTGCTTGACACGCCTCTTTCTTCTGCTAGAAACTCTTTTGA
>NW_010946898.1:0-247 GCF_000633955.1 Camelina sativa
AGATTCTGTTTCCAGGAGTTTGGAGACAAAGTCAATATGTGGACAACCTTCAACGAGCCATATGTCTATAGCGTTGCGGGTTATGATGCAGGGAATAAGGCAATGGGTCGATGTTCAAAATGGGTAAACAGTTTGTGTACAGCTGGTGATTCAGGCACAGAGCCTTATTTAGTCTCTCACCATCTTCTTCTTGCTCATGCTGCTGCCGTTGAAGAGTTCAGGAAATGTGACAAGGTATATAAGATGA
>NW_010946899.1:0-247 GCF_000633955.1 Camelina sativa
GTTGTGGAGATTCCGGTGACGATGATGATAGTGGTGATGTAGGCACCGTCGATGAAGACGGGTGAGGATCATTGCACGGGAGCGGCGCTGAATGAGCTGTAGAGGAGGAAGCTGGGTTTTGCAACATTACCGGTATTACGGTTGACTGAGAAGGAACAACCGAAACCGGAGTATGAGACGGAGACGTTGGTGGTAAGGACGCAGTGGCAAACGGAAAGCTTGTCTCAACAAACTGTACGTGACGAGA
>NW_010946900.1:0-247 GCF_000633955.1 Camelina sativa
CCCTCCAAAGAATCAATATCAATCTCTGTGTCAAGCATAGAGCTACGCCGATTCCGCAAATAATTCCTCAGAGAACCTTCCCCAGAAACTCTCTGAGAACTGTCAAGTTTATAACGAGGAACATTCATCCTGCATTGTAAACAAAAAACACAAGCAGATTCTTTTCAATATCCCCCATACTCTCAAAACACATTGCGCAGAAAACGAAATCAAACTAGCCATAACTAGATAAGCAAAGTACCTGTAA
>NW_010946901.1:0-247 GCF_000633955.1 Camelina sativa
AAATTCTTTACTAATTTCAAGCTATAAAAATATTATAATATTATAACAATTATTTGTTGATTGTGCCAGAAGATCAAATAAATTTATTCTAAAATAATTCAAGATATAAAACAATATAATATTTTATTTTCCTTTAATAGTAAACATTATCACCATTTATTGCATATTAATTCTTTAAAATGTAATTCCCATGTTGTTTGAAAAAATTTAAAACAAATCTTTCATCATATGAATACACTTTAATGTA
>NW_010946902.1:0-247 GCF_000633955.1 Camelina sativa
CTTTACAGATATCAAGGAACATAACTACAAACGAAATGGCTAATGCCCTGCGGTACAGCTACCTAAGAGGTCCAGGTGGTCGCTTCAGGAATCCGTATGATCTAGGGTGCAGACGAAACTGCTCGGACTTTTTAGTAAAAGGTTATAACGAAGATATTGAGTGTCATGAAGAAGACGCAACACAGAGACAAGAGGGTATTAACATGATGCAAATGCAGCGGAATCCAGAACTTCAAAATGGCAATGG
>NW_010946903.1:0-247 GCF_000633955.1 Camelina sativa
AAGTGCCAACTACACCACAACCCACGCGTTGCATGGGGAAGCACCTAATTTGAATTGAAATTTGAAGCTATTCTTTAACTAGATTCTCTGTTTCTTTAAATAACTAGATTCTCTGTTTTTTTAACACCAAATAACTAGATTCCCTGTTCATACCAAATAACTAGATTCTATATTTTTTTAAAGCTATTCTTTACTTTTTCCTATCAAATAGGTAATCTAATGTTCCAACTTTCAATTCAAGTAAAAT
>NW_010946904.1:0-247 GCF_000633955.1 Camelina sativa
TATTGAACAGGTGTGGTACTCTCTATTCTCTAATTGTACATAAATACGTTTACTTGAGGAATAAACTACTCATTCCTATTATATATGTTTCCCTCTCTCAAATATCTGAATAGGTTAGTATCTGAGCGTTGACAATCTCCATTTTTGATCTTCGGTCCATCGATTTGTTCTCTCTTTATTCGCTAAGTCTTTCCGAAATCGAGATGGATTCAACAAGGAGTTCAGCTTCTTCCAACCCTACGGGATG
>NW_010946905.1:0-247 GCF_000633955.1 Camelina sativa
AAAATCCTCCTCTGCAGTAAGTGGTGGACCAGTTGACTCGAGAAGTTAATATTTTCCCGAGTAACAAATTCTATAATTGGACACAAGAAAGACTTCTCTAACTTCTGGAACTCTTTTCTTTTTAATGCATTCTTTACAGTCGCCAAAACAGCTTGCTCTGAAGAATATTTAGTAACTCTTTCTAATGTATCTCCCTCTTAGCCTGGCGTGATTAATCTTTTTGGAAAGCACAGTTTCTTCGCAGAAT
>NW_010946906.1:0-247 GCF_000633955.1 Camelina sativa
CCAGCTGTGATGGCTGCAGCAGCTGCAGCGTCAGGGGCAAATTTAAAAACTTCTGGCGCCTTCAACCTTGAGGTACTCAGTACTAGCGTAGTTAGTGCAACAGTAAAGTGCAACCATACCGGACAAATCGCTGGCATGCTAAGGTTGGAAAACAGTGTTGGTGGATTTTCAATCAATGAAATGTTGATTTCCAATTCTGTGCGTCTCCTTCAACAATTTGTTAGTACTGCTGAGAAAGGAGGAGAGG
>NW_010946907.1:0-247 GCF_000633955.1 Camelina sativa
TCTGAGATTACTTGCTCTAGTGGACACTGTAGGGTACGAGTTCTTCCTCCCCATGGAAGATTCTGCGCTCGTCCCAGAGACATCCCGAGAGTTAAACACTGACCCGCTTTGATTGACTTCGCGGTCAGAGGAGTTAGAGGTCAGTGAAACCCCTTTCTTGTCCCCACCTGAGAACAAGAAACCCTTCACTGTCGAGAAGAGATTAGAACGGCGAGGGTTCTCCACTGCACGAAACAAATAAACACTG
>NW_010946908.1:0-247 GCF_000633955.1 Camelina sativa
ATCGGTTTCTCATCATAAAACACACAAAAGAACCTCCACGCCAAGAGCCGACCAGCTCAACATTTTAGACGTAAATGCAGTCGAGCGTAACGCAAATCCCCAACAGCCTATGGCCAACCACCGCTCTCATCAGGAATATTCAAACATGCTCATATACAATTTCACTCGAATCCTCCCCGATCCTTCTATTCACCCTCAACACAAAGAAGTCTCATAGCATAATGAATTCAAAAAAAAAAAAAAAAAA
>NW_010946909.1:0-247 GCF_000633955.1 Camelina sativa
CATGAAGCCGGAGGAAAGGTTGGTGAAATCTTTATACACTGTGTCTCGAAGCCATTCTTGTTACCATATCATTTCATCAATAAAGAGTTCTTAAAAATCGGCAAATAACAAGATAGAGCTTGCCTAGGAATCTAACAAAGCCCTAAGTCTAATGATCATGATCTCTTTTTAAAGTTTATTGAGAGAACGAGTCTCTATCTTCTCAGGTAACAGATTGGGAAGGAGATGAAATCAATTTGGAGGAAGA
>NW_010946910.1:0-247 GCF_000633955.1 Camelina sativa
TACGAGACGAGAAACTCGTGCCGCAAGTACAAAGTTTTGAGATATAATAAATATGGTGGGTACGAAATCTATGAGTTATACTCTAATTCATGGAGGGTTCTTGATGTCAAGTCAACCATATGGGAAACATGGTGTCATCATAATGGCATCTCTGTGAAAGGAAATTCTTATTGCTATATTTATCAAGAAGAACCATTCGGCGGAAAGGCGAGAGAATTCTTGTTTTGTTTTGATTTTACAACAGAAA
>NW_010946911.1:0-247 GCF_000633955.1 Camelina sativa
AAAAACAATGACGATGAGGTGTGTATGATATTTTTTAATCCAAGTATAATTGTTCAATTAATTGGTGTATACGATTATGTTTTATTTTTGTTTGTAACTGAAATTCTATAATTATTTGAGAATCGAATTAACTACGCCATAAACTTATTTTTTCTTTGAATCTGATATAACCCCATATGATTACAGAGATTCTGTATGAGTTTATTAAATCCGGTTCAGCTGAGAAAACTAGATTGAACCATACTCT
>NW_010946912.1:0-247 GCF_000633955.1 Camelina sativa
TCCAGGAGTTGACTTAAATGTCTTCTCGCCTCTTAAGCAGCTTTACTCGTTAATTCTCTCAGGCATTCCTCTTTCAACAGCAAACATCACTTCTGATTCGGATTTTCTACCAAATTTGGCATATTTGAACTTGCTAGGCTGCAACATCACTGAGTTCCCTGAGTTCATAAGATACGGAAGAGAACTACACATACTAGACTTTTCCAACAACAAAATCAAAGGTCAAGTACCAGACTGGTTGTGGAGA
>NW_010946913.1:0-247 GCF_000633955.1 Camelina sativa
CAGAACGCGAATTCACTCTCAAATTCTCTGCAATTGAGATCTACAATGAAGCTGTGAGGGATCTCTTAAGTGGGGATAACAACCCACTGAGGCTTCTCGATGATCCAGAGGTACACATTACTTGTTTTTCGATGTTATGATATACACTCTATCATATATTGTTAGACCCACTCATTTCCATCCGCTTGCTTTACCAGAGAGGAACCGTCGTTGAGAAACTTATTGAGGAGACCATCCAGGACAGAAC
>NW_010946914.1:0-247 GCF_000633955.1 Camelina sativa
TTTACTGCTTCGAATCAATGTTTTCTCTCGGTTTAAGCATGTTTTCTAGGTTTAAGTCTGCTTTGGGATAAAACGGGTATAATTGTTGTCTAAACACTCCAAATTCATCCCGAAATCTTACAATTAGTCAAATGCATTGTATTGTCACACATTCTGACCTTAGAAACAGTAACAAAGCTGTTTACTGCTTCGAATGAATATTTTCTCGGTTTTAGCCTGTTTCGGGACAAAATGGGTATGAGTAGTG
>NW_010946915.1:0-247 GCF_000633955.1 Camelina sativa
CTGCTCTGTTCAATCCGTGACCGCTGATCCTTCCCCACCCGCCACTGACTCCAACAAGCTCAACAAGTACAGCTCGAGAATCACCGAACCCAAATCCCAAGGTGGGTCTCAAGCGATTCTTCACGGTGTGGGTTTATCAGACGACGATTTGCTGAAACCCCAAGTTGGTATCTCGTCGGTGTGGTACGAAGGGAACACTTGTAATATGCATTTGCTGAAGTTGTCTGAGGCTGTGAAAGAAGGAGTT
>NW_010946916.1:0-247 GCF_000633955.1 Camelina sativa
CTGATCTCTTTCTTTTTCTTCTTTCTTTTCAATATTAACCACATCCATTTTACATATGCTTTTACTTATTTTAATGTGATAATGAACGTTGTTCAACGAAATAGCAAAAAGAACATATTGTTCAATAGATCATATAAGTAAATGATAAACAGAAGAAAAAAAATGATTTATTTAAGCAAAGTAATATATATATGACTTATGAGTGGTTGGAAGAAAAGATTGGAATGGGACAAAAATAGGATATATG
>NW_010946917.1:0-247 GCF_000633955.1 Camelina sativa
CACCGTGGGGTGATTTTCCGATGACGGGGCTTGTTGCTATGTCTGCTTCGATCTTGACAATGTTGATTGAGTCCTTTGCTTCAGGTTATTTCAACAGATCTCGGTTGGAGATGGAGGGTAAGACTTTGCCGGTGAGTACAGCAGGAGATACGGAGGAACATTCTCATGCTGCCTCTGCTCATACTCATGCCTCACAAGGACATTCCCATGGCTCTCTTCTTGTTCCCCAAGATGATCACACTGATAT
>NW_010946918.1:0-247 GCF_000633955.1 Camelina sativa
AAAGGGAGAGTAATTTAAGGTTCGAAACAGAGTTGCTCAATTACAAAGTTGGCAAAAAACAGAGTTAAAGAGAAACACACAAAGCTAAACTGGGAACAATAACCGAAATCTAAACCAATCTGGATTTGGACAAAGAGTAGTTGGTTGACGTCCTAACAGTTCATCCGTTTACTTTGACTTTCCTCGTCCAGATTCTTCAAATAGGCTTTAAGCCTATAATAACGAAATAGTTGTTAAACAAATATAA
>NW_010946919.1:0-247 GCF_000633955.1 Camelina sativa
GTGTAAACAGGGATGTGATGCATCAATCCTGTTGGATGATAGTGCTACCATAAGAAGTGAAAAGAATGCAGGACCAAACAAGAACTCCATTAGAGGGTTTCAAGTCATAGATGAGATCAAAGCCAAACTAGAGCAAGTTTGCCCTCAAGTCGTCTCCTGTGCCGACATTCTAGCTCTTGCTGCCCGTGGCTCAACTGTACTGGTAAAATAAAGAGACCTTCAAGAGAACCTATTTGTGCACTTACGA
>NW_010946920.1:0-247 GCF_000633955.1 Camelina sativa
AAGAAGAGATGGAGTTCACTCTCCAAGAACACATCAGGAGACACAAGGCCAAGGGGAAGAGGCCAGCATTTGAGGTTGAAGAAGAGAGTGAAGAAGAAGATGAATAAGAGAGTGGAGAAGATGATGGAGAAGAAGAATCTTTTGGTTTAACTCAAAGACAACTTTATGAAACCTTCATGAGGATGCAGTTCCTGGGAACCAGATACCCACACAAGGAAACCATGGAGAGGTTGGGCATTGATGAAGA
>NW_010946921.1:0-247 GCF_000633955.1 Camelina sativa
TCTTATGCAGTTGAATCACATCTTTAAAACTAGAGATCTTGTGAAGAAGAATGACAGTAAAATAGGCAAACATCAAGAGACCTCTGAAGAGGAAGTTCTCTCTGATGATGGATTTCTGGACCAAGGATTTACTCGTCCAAAGGTGACCCTTCTGCTTTTCTTTTGCAAATGTCTAATGCGTTTAAATCTGTTGTAGCTCTAATTTGACAATTGGTCTTACGTTTATTGTATTCCAGGTACTGATTCT
>NW_010946922.1:0-247 GCF_000633955.1 Camelina sativa
CACAAAACCACATGAGATTCAGTAAAACAAAATCTAAGAGTTATCTCCAAAATCTAAGAGTTATCTCATTCATTCATTCATTCATCCCCAACATAAATATCTATAGAAATAGACTTTACATATTCTATATAACAATAAAGATATAATAATAGTATGATAAGTAATAATGACAGTATACAAATATACTAATACACACTCAACATCTTTCTGAAAGCTAAAGCAAATTTTTGCAGACAATGAGAGAGAG
>NW_010946923.1:0-247 GCF_000633955.1 Camelina sativa
TATAGTAGATCAATACCTGAAGATCACGGATATCAACTTCACCACGTGACGGCCATGATTGCTCTGGTCGGTTTGATTCTATCACAAGAGGTGGTTCACTGGGAACACTTGCATACTGAAGAATCCTCTCTACCGATATGATTTTGTTCTCAAGTCCACAGAGAGTCCAGATCAGCCAAGCTTGGAGGGTATTCAAATTGAGTCCATAAGTCACTGCTAATCCCGCGAGACTTGGATCAATCACTCC
>NW_010946924.1:0-247 GCF_000633955.1 Camelina sativa
AAAAAATAAAGATTTATCATTTTTAAAAAGAATACATTTTATTATGTATGTTAAAGAATCAAAACAGAAAAATCAAACCAGTGTTTATTCATGAATAAAATGTCCCTCAAAACTTTTGTGATACACCGTGTTCTTAAGATTTGGAAACCTTAAAAATCCTTTATATATTGGGGCGTGATGTAAATGCCTTTATCTGCCCCGAGGCAGCATCATGAACTTTTGCATGTTATTAACTCCCATTATACAT
>NW_010946925.1:0-247 GCF_000633955.1 Camelina sativa
GTAACACATGCTGGAAGTCACGGATTTAGAAGCTGAAAACGCTAATGTGCAGTTGAAAAAGATTTTCAGAAACTTTACCATCTTTCCCACTTCTTCCCAATCTGCATTAGATGGTGGTCCAATCCGTTTTTGTGGCGGTAACTCCCTCACGACTCCATCCTCATCTGTTTCATGCTCAAGGAAGTATTCATTGTATGGCATGTCTTCTTCTAGCATCTTCTGGAAAGCAACCCGTAGCTTAAGTGCA
>NW_010946926.1:0-247 GCF_000633955.1 Camelina sativa
AGAGGCGAATCTAGTTTAGCTGATTTGAACAAAAAATTCTGCAAAGAAGTGGGAGAGAAGGGAAGATTATTATTAAAAAGAATAAAAAAAAAAAAAAGACAAAGATGGATCAGATGAGCTGTTCCTTCCTAGGAGTTAATATTATATAATACAAAGTGAGTGAAGGTACCTCTGGTTTCATATCTCTATGTACAAGACCGTGAAGATGACATTGTCCAGCGACTTTGAGCATCTGCCTTACGACGAC
>NW_010946927.1:0-247 GCF_000633955.1 Camelina sativa
AATGTATGGAAATTGTAATGAAAAGATGAACTGATTCTCGGGTTACCAGCGGTGTCGACCGACACCATTTCAGCATCGATCGATACTCATCATGAATGGTGGTATTTTGGCCTTAACTCCTTGTTATTTGCAGTTAGTTGTGTTGTTGGATCAATCCTTGGATGATTATTCTGTTAAGAAGCACTCAAACACAAACATAGGTTAAAAGCAACATGATAGATAGATAGTTCATAATTTCAAACAAATT
>NW_010946928.1:0-247 GCF_000633955.1 Camelina sativa
CACAAACATCCGGGGTTACTGGTTCGACCCACTTGGCCCCTGCAGCAATAAGAGCAGGTCCAACAGTGGCATAAGCAGTGCACTTTTGACCATTAACCGTGTCTGCAGCTGCCAATATCAACTGCCCATGGCAAATAGAGGCAATGGGCTTGCCAGAGCTTGAAAACTCTTTAACCAACTCAACAACAGATGGAGTCAAGGCCAGGTATTCTGGAGCACGTCCTCCTGGTATAACCAATCCATCATA
>NW_010946929.1:0-247 GCF_000633955.1 Camelina sativa
CGGATTTAAACTCGATCTGTTCCATTGATTCGCCATCCTACTCTAAGATGTTAAAAGGTGGTTACTTTACGCCAATGCAGCGGATAGATTCTTCTGCTTCAGGGGAGAGTGTCACAGATTCTTCTAGTCACACCGAGATTGAGATAGATCCCTTATGTGGACTCACTAACCTTCCATGGGATGCACAGATCAAGGTCATTGAAGATGTGAAAAGTCGTTTTGAGCACAGTACCCGCGCTTTTCGGTC
>NW_010946930.1:0-247 GCF_000633955.1 Camelina sativa
GGTCATCTGAGTAATAATTAACCTCGTACCGTTACTCAAACCTCCCTGAGGGTCTTATATTCCTTAGCAACATGACATGTGCTCCTATTTTCAACGTTAAAGCATGGCTTGACAATCCAGAAACTTGTATATTGTTTAGGAAATCCTAAGTGTAGATCATATTATCATGAGCACTTTTATCTAACGTTTCAATACTATCAAAAGTTAAGATATCGTCTCTCCTCACCTGTAAATAAAAAAATAAAGA
>NW_010946931.1:0-247 GCF_000633955.1 Camelina sativa
TGAAATTTATTGAGAGGGACAATAAAGTTTGCCCTTTTTAAGACTTTTGACTTGGACGAACCCTGAGAACTTCCGACACATTTAACTCTTCCTCTGTCTCGACTCTCTAGAAAAAAAAAAACACACATTTCAATTTGATTTATATAATTTCTCTATTGGTTTTTGATAAATAAGGTTAAATTTATCGAAATTTACACTCTTTTTTTGGTTGTCGCCGCAGTTGATACTCACTGCAAGCTTCTCTTGT
>NW_010946932.1:0-247 GCF_000633955.1 Camelina sativa
CCACTCTCCTGCAATCAACAAGACGAGAATTTAATACTTGTCACCTAGATTTTACAAATAGAGCACAAACTGCAGAATGGGTGAATGATTCCATCGTCAACCAAAAGACAAAGGGAAAAACGAATCAAGACCTCATTGTTGATTATCATGGAAGACGGAGAGAAATCTTCCAGTTCTGCAGCTTTCTCTCTTGCAAGGGCCACTACGCTTTCAGGGAAGTTGGCAAATTCCGCCACATGAATCCCAA
>NW_010946933.1:0-247 GCF_000633955.1 Camelina sativa
ATATATCAAAAGAATCCAATACAAAATACATACCAGGGTTTTCATGGGCAAAGACATCCCAATTGTTCAGACCTTTTCCATCGGTTAAGTACGCACCTTCATACTAAATACACCAAATAAGAACCACAAAGATTAGAAAACTAAAAGTATGAACTGACTCCAAAATCTGATTACAGAAGCATATATAAAAAGAGAAAGAAAAAAAAAAGTACTTGGAAAGCAGAAGAAGCTGTGCCAAAGAAGAAAT
>NW_010946934.1:0-247 GCF_000633955.1 Camelina sativa
ATTTGAATCTGACCACAAAATCATCTTCAATATGATATCTTGTGGGACTTATTCAATTCAATCCATCGAAAAACACTTGTTCATGTGTTGTTTCGTGAATTTTAGAGTCTTAAGCTCTTGGAGAACACTAGGCTTAGGAGATTCTACCAAGAGCATTGTCTTTAACCGTTGGGTAAACAAATTGTCCAACGGTCCATTGGATTTCAGCCATTAAAGCACCAAAAGAGATTGTCTTCTTGGTTGTTCT
>NW_010946935.1:0-247 GCF_000633955.1 Camelina sativa
CATTACGATACAGAGAATAATCCAAATTATTTTATTTGGTATAGTTGAATGTTCCACTTCTCTCAACCGCAACAACTTGAATCAACCCGACCAAAGAGAACCTTCACTCAATATAAATCATCTATGGATGAGTGAAGATATTACCATCAATTGGACGAAGATTCAAGCACAGTACAACAAAGATCAGTCAAAAAACTTTATGATTTCAACACTTCCTTGATCTGAAAGCGCTGATCTGAAGAGCGAG
>NW_010946936.1:0-247 GCF_000633955.1 Camelina sativa
ACAAACAACCAAATCATGTGAATTTTGATTAAGCCACTTGGTATTCCCTTTATTTTAGTTTATAAAAAATTAAAATATTTATTTATAATTAAAGACATGTAACTCCATTTAACTCAAATGTAACTCCTATCCAATAATTGTACATTAATTCATTCCTCCTACTAACTTATTATCTTTCAAGAGAATTTAAATTTTAATATCTTTTTATTTATTTTGGTTGGCTAAACTTATATTCATATTTTGGTTG
>NW_010946937.1:0-247 GCF_000633955.1 Camelina sativa
AAAAAAAAAAAAAAAAAAAAAAAAAAAAAAAAAAAGGTTGCAGCAAATCTCCCTTTTTGCCCCCTTTTGCGTGAAGAAGCAGTGAGTGAAGGAGAAAAAAAGAAAAAGATAAAGAGAGTGAGAGAAAAGAAGAGTAGCAACGACGATATATACGGGGAATCTCAGGATCTCGATCCTGTTTTTGGTTTTTCTACTTTCAGTACTCTCCATGGCGACGGAGCGTCATCCTTTTGAGCTCGCTAAAGGC
>NW_010946938.1:0-247 GCF_000633955.1 Camelina sativa
CTTTAGGTAGGTCAACAAGGTCCCATGTGTGGTTCTTATTTATAGATGTAGTCTCATCTTCACATGCCATGATCCATTCTTCTACTACCTCTCTCATGCCAATGAGGTCTCTCATCTCCTTGAATTTGTTTCTTCCAAGAGATTTGGTAAGGATATCAGCTTTCTGTTCATTCCCAGGGACATGTACCACCTCCACTTGCTCATTTTCAACACACTCTCTAATAAAGTGGTACCTTGTATGAATATG
>NW_010946939.1:0-247 GCF_000633955.1 Camelina sativa
TCATCTTCAAGCTCCCAACGAAGGTGAGATTTTTGTTTTCTGACCTGCAATCTATCTCAGTAGAGGTTACCTTGGAATCAGGTCAAAGTTTTGTCTACACAGCGGTCTATGGTTCAAATGTGCAAGAGGACAGGCTTGAACTGTGGCAGTCTCTCCGTGATACTCACTTATCTTTTGGTTTATCTTCTCTCCCATGGATGGTTAATGGTGATTTTAATGAGATTCTACATCCCTCAGAGACCTCGAA
>NW_010946940.1:0-247 GCF_000633955.1 Camelina sativa
TACCAAAGCAAAGTAATGAAACATGACACAAGACAGTGTTGTTACGAAAGATTTGTCTATCTTACATGGGAATTTCAGCGTCATCTCCATCGCCAATACTAAAATCTCCATCATGTTTAACAACCTGAAATTTCTCATTCTGCTTTCGCTTCCACTCCTCCATTCTATCCTTCCACGCAACACTTCCATATCCATAAACGGCAAGGTCTTTCTGAGGTACCATTGGTCTTGGATGTGCTGTGACAGA
>NW_010946941.1:0-247 GCF_000633955.1 Camelina sativa
AAAATTCAATGAATATAGTAATGGAATATTCACAATCTTATTTAAAATTCCTTCTATATAAACACTCGAAATGACAGGCAAAAAAAGACAGATACGAAAAAACCAAACTAAAACATGTAATGTGATTGTGATGTAATACACTTATAAACTCATTAGAAACAGAGAGCTCTGTTTTGTCTTTTATTTTTATTTTTTTCCACCAATCGAATGGCTGATCAGGTTCAGATCCAGACAATGAATCTAGATC
>NW_010946942.1:0-247 GCF_000633955.1 Camelina sativa
ATGTGACAGCGATGCTGCGTAATGAAGTTGGATGGTATGACGAAGAAGACAACAGTCCAGATACATTATCCATGCGCCTAGCAAATGATGCCACTTTTGTCCGAGCCGCATTCAGCAACAGGCTTTCGATATTTATTCAGGATAGTTTTGCTGTTATTGTTGCCATTCTTATTGGATTGCTGCTCGGTTGGCGCCTGGCCCTTGTTGCATTGGCGACTTTGCCAGTACTTACTCTTTCTGCCATTGC
>NW_010946943.1:0-247 GCF_000633955.1 Camelina sativa
ATGTACGAACCATCCACTCACGGTGACCTTGAAGGCCATCAAGATCAAGAAGTTTAACGGCAACGGGCTGAGCCTTAAGACCAGGACGGAGCTTGTCGTCGATGAACCCTTTGTGAACCGGACCAAACCCTCCTTCACCAAGGAAGTTACTAGAAGAGAAGCTTTGTGTTATGACTTTGAGCTCTGCTTGTGTGAACACGTGGAGATCAGAGCCAGCAAGAGAGATTGAAAGATCTTCAGACAAGGT
>NW_010946944.1:0-247 GCF_000633955.1 Camelina sativa
TAAGTTGTACATATCAAACTAATGACATACCACCACGAGTGGCACTGCTGGTAATAATAATAATGAATTCCAAAATTATAGTTGCGTGGGAAGAACAGTTATGGGGGGAAAAAAAAAGAAGAAGAAGAATCAAGACCTATTAGAGAGTCATATCGACAATGATTAAAAACTAGAAGGAAAAGTGCCTACGAGATCAGTATCACGACTTATTCGATAAGTCAGAATACGAGCCAAACCAAACATACGC
>NW_010946945.1:0-247 GCF_000633955.1 Camelina sativa
AGTGGTGCCCCTATGAAAATTTCTGCTCAAGTGGTTGGTGAAGAACGTCTGATGTCGAATCTGGGGCGATTCCCTGAATCCGTCAAGCAGAGCCTGATTCGGGAAGTGACGAAGATCTCGATCGACCTGCAGCGCAAGGTCATCAGCCAGAAACTACATGGCCAGGTTCTTCAGCAGCGCAGTGGTCGGTTGGCACGATCGATCAACCAGCGGGTGGTTCAGGAAGACCTGAAGGTGACTGGTTCAG
>NW_010946946.1:0-247 GCF_000633955.1 Camelina sativa
TTTTTTTTGCATACATACAAGAAAAGCTTTTGATACAATGTTTAAAGCTAATGCCATCTCTTGGGTTAGTACATATCTCCTTGAATTTTGTGGTGTTACAATACCCAGCTTGCAGATGTATGGTCATGTGGCGTAACCTTATATGTAATATTGGTTGGAGCTTATCCATTTGAGGATCCACAAGAGACAAGAGATTATCCAAAGACAATACAGGTAAAGCTTTCTTCTAAGTTCTTTATCTTATATT
>NW_010946947.1:0-247 GCF_000633955.1 Camelina sativa
CAGTGGGAGCCTAGATTTGCAGGTCATCAGAGTTTACAGGAGCGAGACGATTCCTTCGTGGCGCAAGACAAGACAATTCATTGTGGCTTTGTCAAAGGCCCCAAAGGATCTCAAAGCACTGGATTTGACCTGACAGAAGATGATACTAATTATATCAGTAGATGCCACATCGCTGTGATCTCATGCATCTTTGGCAATTCTGATCGCTTGAGGCCTCCTGCCAACAAAATGGTATGCTTCTATATCC
>NW_010946948.1:0-247 GCF_000633955.1 Camelina sativa
TGGACCACCAAGCATGCCCGAGGGAGGCATAGACATGCCAGATCCGACAGGTGGAGGTGAACCAAATGATATTGGGGGAGCTCCTGGAGGAGGACCTGCAGCTACATTACCCGATGGACCAAAAGCTGGAAACCCACTAGAAGAGGCAACAGGCTGTGCCACTGGTCCTCCAGTCATTGACGGTCTAGAGCCAAATGGTGGCTGACTAGAAGGTGGACCAGTAGGTCTGTTCAAGGGTACATTTGAC
>NW_010946949.1:0-247 GCF_000633955.1 Camelina sativa
AGAGGAGGAGAGGTTCAAGTCGCCCAGAACAGCAGTTTCCGAGGCACCCGACCGGTTCACTCGAGCACACACTCGACCGAGCACCTCCAATGCACTCGGCCGAGTACCAGCCCAGACCTCCTTATGGTTTCCCAGCTCCAACAGGTTATCCAAGCTATCCCTATGGCCAATATTACCCTCCCATCCCTCCCCAATACTTTATGGATCCAGCCCTCTTGCAGCAATACTACCAGCAGCAAGGACAACA
>NW_010946950.1:0-247 GCF_000633955.1 Camelina sativa
ATTTTGGTTGATCTGCTTTGTATGTTCTGCTGATTAATGCGGTTTGTTTGTCGCAGTTCAGCTCATCGTTTCTTGAGGGAATCTCCGAGTATGTTGATCCAGGATTGCCTATTATATCTCTTAGTAAAGGTCTGGAGCTTAATACTCTTAGGATGATGTCTCAGATCATTCCTACTGCCCTTAAGAATCCACGGCAACCTTTCGTTGCACTTTCTGGCCCTTCATTTGCTCTGGAGCTGATGAACAA
>NW_010946951.1:0-247 GCF_000633955.1 Camelina sativa
TGTTCCCCATCGATCCAGGTTTGTTCCAAAGCTTCTCTCGTCTTCCCGTAGCTTATCTGTGTGTCGATTTATAGAATCAACTGTCCGAAGACTGCAGTTGAAATATAATCAATCATTGATGCTCTGTTGTTGCGAAGTTGCATTGAGAACCCTGCCTTTAGAAATGTTTAGAGTCTTTACCTTTGATTGCCAAAGATCAATGAGGACCGGCATTATGACCCCGCCTCTGCTGAGCTGCGGTGGTTAC
>NW_010946952.1:0-247 GCF_000633955.1 Camelina sativa
CAATCCGCTGAGAAATTTATCATTAACTAATCCTTAGTCAACAATACTGTGGCTCTATTGGTAGTTTCCATCTCATCATCAACAGCTTAGGCAAGATTAATGAAATTATATAATTTTAACCAAAATCCTAATATCATGAGGTTATATTGTCTAAGTTTCACACACCCAGCAGGCCTTGTCCTTTTCCCCTTCTCTCCTTAGCACCCACGGCCCAAAACACACGCATATAACTCACTACCTCAAAACT
>NW_010946953.1:0-247 GCF_000633955.1 Camelina sativa
ACCACGGCTAAGAATCTGAATAGCAATAGCACTACCAATAACCTCTTGTATATCAGCACCAATCAAAGCAAGCTCCGCCATAGACCAAAGCACATACCTAGCCCAAGTGGGATACTCATCACGGCAAAGCTCAGCTAAATGACGACCAGTAGCAACACCAACTCTAGCTGACAACATCTGAATCAACAAACCCATAGCCGTAGCCCACATTAGAAGCCACAGCAGAGAGTACCCAGCGATTGCACCA
>NW_010946954.1:0-247 GCF_000633955.1 Camelina sativa
CTTCTCCTTCCCCTTTCTAAACAAGACTCACAATGCCAGGACCAAAACACAAAAATAAAACAAAAACAAACCGAAGAAAACACAAAAGTCCCCAGTTTATCATGTCACCAACCCCAGCTCCAAGTTCGAAGAGGCCACAGAGAAAAGGCAAAAGAAGTATTATAAGTAACATGTTATCTTGACGGAAAACTCATTCTAAGACGTAATGAGAAACAATAACTCACCTTTCTATCTCTATTCTTATGCC
>NW_010946955.1:0-247 GCF_000633955.1 Camelina sativa
TAAAACATTATAACACTACTGCATTAAGAAAACTTGTTTCAGTAAGATACGTATCGTATATGCATGAAAGAAACTTTAAAGTGTCGGTGAATCATAATCGCCACTTAGGATAATATAGCATTGTCTGATTAATTAAGTCAAACCAAAGTGTTGGAAGTAATTGGAAATTAAAACATAAAATCTAACTATTTTGTATGTGTACAATACGAGCAATTACATTTTAACTCTTTTTTTTTTTTTTTTTTTT
>NW_010946956.1:0-247 GCF_000633955.1 Camelina sativa
AAATCTAATGTGTATATATGTTTTTAGGGTTAGAAATGGGGGAAGCAAGTTTTCCAGGGGAAGTGAGCTCAGATGCGCTTTTTCGGTGTGTTAAAATGAGTGACGTAGACGATGGGGATGGTCAATACGCTTATCAAACGACAGTCAATATCGGAGGTCACCTCTTCAAAGGAATTTTGTATGACCAAGGCCCTGAAAGCAGCTACATGAGTGCGGGTAGTGGGGGAAGTGATCATCAAAGCTCATC
>NW_010946957.1:0-247 GCF_000633955.1 Camelina sativa
AGTGATGTAGTGCCGAAGGTACTCACCAAGTGCATTTACATTGCTGCTGTAATATCTTAGTTATGTACTGACACCTGCGATGTATTGATTGATGTTCACATATCATCAAAACTTTTTTAATGGATTATTTTCTGTTGCAGGGCTATCTAGGACCAGAGATAATATCGCATCTTGGTATGCATGGACCTTGTGTAACAGGCGTCATAAAGAATTTTATAACATGCTTAAGGAAAAAAGAAGATGACAT
>NW_010946958.1:0-247 GCF_000633955.1 Camelina sativa
CTTTATATATTGTATTATTGAGGTAATCTCTTTCATTCGATTGTAGAAATGAAGCTCTTCGCATTGCTTATATCGATGTTGTTGATACTCCAAAAGAGGGTAAATCTCATACAGAGTATTATTCAAAACTTGTGAAGGCCGACATCAGTGGAAAGGATAAGGTAAACTGTTATTATCTGTCAACCCAGTCACAAGACTAGTGCTCTTGTTTCCTTAATGTTTGAAACACTTGAACTTGCTTTAATCA
>NW_010946959.1:0-247 GCF_000633955.1 Camelina sativa
TCCTTGCTGCGGGTATGCACCAGGTGGCGGATAACCACCGGGTCCAGATGGCGGGTAACCACCGGCTGGCGGATACCCGTACACACCACCGTGCTTATCGTCATGTCCCGGCGGTGGATATCCGGAAGAAGAACCCGCGGGTGGAGGAGGGTATGCAACCGGTGCACCAGATCCAGGCGGGTAAGCGGTAACGGGTTGATCCATGGTCTTATGATCCAGAGCCGATGGATTAACAGGAGCGTGAGGA
>NW_010946960.1:0-247 GCF_000633955.1 Camelina sativa
TTTTGAGTAACTGGTAATCTAAAAAGCATTAGTAAAGAGTTACCAATGTTGTATAAATTAACCACAAACGGATAAAATTAGAAGAGGACTAAGAAAGTAATTATAGGGAAATTGGTGGTAGCAGTAGCATAACAATATTTTATAAATAGGCTAAATCGTATGGAGCTTCCTAGGAATTGACACCAAAATATGCAACATTGTTGTTCTCATTATTCAACCTTGTAGCAGTTTGCAGAAGAAAGATTTG
>NW_010946961.1:0-247 GCF_000633955.1 Camelina sativa
ATCAGGATGGAGAAAGAATTCTCCCTTTGCGTTACCTGGTGTTGCACTGACGGCTGATATTAATGGTCCATAAGCCCCTTGGATAGGAATACAACATGTTCCTTTCCCAGCCCAGAAAAGATGAATTTCGAGGTGATTTTCTGATACATTTGCCTTATATACTTTCTGAATTGCTCGAACAGTAGAGTCACCAGCTGTTTTACGTACATCAAAATCCTTTTCAACAAGTCTTCCCTGGAAAAACGGG
>NW_010946962.1:0-247 GCF_000633955.1 Camelina sativa
TTACCTGCGGGAATACTGCAGCAATTTTCATTAGAACTAATTTGCAATGGGGTGCTTCTGTACGCTGCAAGGAAAGCAACAGCTGTGGGATCCAAGAAAGCCACACCCAGTGAGGTACTTGGTCCAAGTGTTTATCAAATGTTCTACCAACATGCTCATTTGCTGTATCGAAACTAAGAAGATAAAGAACACGAGCCATGTGACTTCTGGAATTGGAAACTCCAAATCTTATACCCTGAAGAAAGCA
>NW_010946963.1:0-247 GCF_000633955.1 Camelina sativa
ACTATCTGTTGGAAGAGATACCAGAAACCAGACATCATTGTTTATGCGCAAGAAATTGATCATAATACTAACAATATCATACTTCAGAATTGTAAGACACGTAAACAAAAAAATTAAACCCGAACAGATAACGTTTGTGAGCAAATCTCACCATATCACCATCTTCTGCATACCAATGGAGCCTATCAACAATCTGCATGACAAAGTAATAGGGTCCGATCAGGCATCAAGCTTCAGATACATGAGC
>NW_010946964.1:0-247 GCF_000633955.1 Camelina sativa
AAACGCTTAATTGGTATTTGTCAAATATATAACTAAAGGGAAGTAGTTTATTTGAAAAACGTCTCATTCAATGGTTGGTAGAGAGATAGTTCTAAAAGATCACATTACTTCTCTATCACACACAGTGTAGAAAGTGAAAACTTATGCAACACTTCAGGTAGAGAGAGAAAGACAGTGATAGCTTAGTTATAATTAAAGACCCCCAAAATCCAAATAGAATCTTCCCTTAATAAAGTATTAAACAAAA
>NW_010946965.1:0-247 GCF_000633955.1 Camelina sativa
GGAAACTGGTCAAGAATGTCAGGACTGCACAGCAAAAGGAACCGGACCATAGGACTAGGAGAGCTAGATCAGTTGGTGGTGGATGTTGCAGTCACAGAGTCTATAATCAGATGGGCATCTTGCACGCATATTCCCACCGCTCCATCCCTCAGATTGTCGCTCGTTTGCTAGAGCAAGAAGAAGAAGAAAGAAGATAACTGTTATCAGTAAAATATTGTACACATCTGATTTTGTTCCTGCAATCTCT
>NW_010946966.1:0-247 GCF_000633955.1 Camelina sativa
AAATATAGGGTAAAGGATTTAGAAATATAAGGTATAGGTTACAAAAACTTAGGGTACAAAAATGTAGGATTTAGAAATATAAGGTTTAGGATTTAGAAATAGAAATATAGGAAAATATAGGGTACAAAAATATAGAATTTTGAAATATAGTGTACGAAAATATAGAAATACAATTTAGAAATATAGGAATAAGAATTAGGAAAATTTAGGGTTTAGGGTTTAGGGTTTAGGGTTTAGGGTTTAGGGT
>NW_010946967.1:0-247 GCF_000633955.1 Camelina sativa
CTTTGATTTCGCAGTTGTTATCATCCAAAATTGGTTAATTAGGTTTTGTATTTTTTTTTTTTTAATTTGAATTCATGAGGAATTGTCTTCGATAGATGTGGAACTGATAAATTTCATCTTGGACAGAGATATGGGTTCTCATGGTAAGAGTAAGAGAGATAGGCGTGGAAAGCAGAAGAAGCGGAGAGATGAATCCGATTCTGGGTCTGAGTCTGAGTCTTACACTTCTGACTCAGATGGTTCTGAT
>NW_010946968.1:0-247 GCF_000633955.1 Camelina sativa
ATATATATATGCAATTAATTTTGAAAGAAATGCACAATGGTAACATATGAGAAAAATAATAATGGGAAATATCTCATAGAAATTAGCAAGATTCACTCTTCCTCCAAAAAAAAAAACACACAAAACCAAAATTTTGTCCCGATGTGTTTATATTTTATGGTAATAAACGTGTTTATATAGATGTGTTTAATTAACTATAGTCTTTAAAAAAAAAAAAAAAAAAAAAAAAAAAAAAAAAAAAAAAAAA
>NW_010946969.1:0-247 GCF_000633955.1 Camelina sativa
AGAAACAACAGAGGAACCAACACTGCTCAGTCTAAGCTTTTGAGAATCATATGATGAAACAGAAATGTGTAAACACCAATATTTATTTCAAAATTGTCATAAATGGTTGTTTCAAGAAATAAAAAAAGAAGATTACCCCATTTTTGGCTTCCATGGGATGATCTTCATCAATGTGGCAGCAGAGAGATACAATATCAAAATAGTCAGAACAGAAAGGGCAAGCAAACTCTTCCCTGAACTCTTCTTC
>NW_010946970.1:0-247 GCF_000633955.1 Camelina sativa
AATGTTGTCGATGGTGGTCCGATTTAAATCGCGCTGCTTAACCTCACCTACATGCCTCATAAACAAACCGTACTTGATTAATGATGATTTTCGATACAACAAACGCAAGAAGATTAGGTTTATAACAGACACATAATCGAAACCCTATAATGAGATTAGGTTTATAACACACAAAATCAAAATAGAAACACACAAAATCAAAATCGAAACCCTATAATGAATCAAATTTTCCCCAAATAATAAACCC
>NW_010946971.1:0-247 GCF_000633955.1 Camelina sativa
TCTATACTTACCCAAATAAACTTGCTTTCCACAATCCCTACAAATTCATCAAATCCCAAAACCAAAATTAGAGATAAATATAGCAATAATAATGAAAATAAACAAAATTTAATTTTTATTGTTTACCAAATATGAGATTCCCAACGACCGGTGCGACGGTAAAAAGTGACGCCACGATATTGGGAGCTTCGAGACCTTGGTCCTCTTCTGCTCTTCTTCAACACTTTTTGTGTATTCCTTTGTAAAG
>NW_010946972.1:0-247 GCF_000633955.1 Camelina sativa
ATATCTGCCGACTCCTTTTTAACCCAAGAGAAAGGCTTATTCAGAATTTTTTTGTTACTGCATTTTTGGGGTTTATTCATAGTTGAAGACACAAAGTGGTTTTGCTCCAATAATCTGGTTTTCTTTTGCTCATATGGAACTTGACCTTCTCTTCTGTTTGTAGACTTGTAAAAACTCCATTGGCCCTTGAGGCATTGTTTATGTATGTATTAATATAATCTGACACACCTACCAAACATTGAGATTT
>NW_010946973.1:0-247 GCF_000633955.1 Camelina sativa
AAGCCTCTCACGCTCACGAAGCCTCTAAAAGGAGGGTAATGAAGGCATATCGATTATGGAACTTAGCTTCAACAAATCGAATTAAGCTTAGAAACAGTAAACATTGAGACGGTTTGAACAAAACCGTTCAACAATTCGACTTAATATTGGAAACAGTTAACATTGAAAGGGTTTAAACTAAACGGACCTGGAAGATCAGAATTGGTATTGGCTAGAGAAACCAACTCCTCATGAGTACGGAACCTGA
>NW_010946974.1:0-247 GCF_000633955.1 Camelina sativa
AATTGTATATACTCATAGTATTCGTTCGTAACCCTCCCTACATCAACAACAAGAACACATAATAAATCTATCTGTATCTACAGAGTGTTACGCTGTGCGAATAGCTAGGTATCCGGTACTATATTCACATATTAAAAAATCATCTAAAGATACAATGTGAATAACCTAGTACCCATAAGTTTGAAACTGAGACCTTGATCTGTCTTCTTGTGAATTGCTATTATAGGCGATTGATTTGCCAACAAAA
>NW_010946975.1:0-247 GCF_000633955.1 Camelina sativa
TCATCCATATCATGCAACACTGACTCTGTATCCGGCTTGTATCCCTTCAGCTTCATCTCCAGAGTCAGTTCTTTCAGGTATGAATAGATCTCTTTGGATTTAGATTGAGAGCGATCTCCCATCTTAAACTGATGCACTTCACCTTTGTGTTCAAACCAGCTGATTCCAGCTTCTTTCTTCACATTCTTATCTCTCATTAATTTTCTCACCTCTGAGACATCACGCCATCTCTTAGCTGAGGCGTGAA
>NW_010946976.1:0-247 GCF_000633955.1 Camelina sativa
AATTTCGAGCAACTTCAATACCCAAAAAATACTTAGAGATACCAAGACCCTTCATATGAAAACAAGAACTTAAGTATTATTTAAAATCAGTGATGACCATAGATGAGCTCCCGGTAACAATAAGATCATCAACATAGACAAGGAAATGAATTCGACGATCATCGGCAGCAAATGTGAACAAAGAGTAGTCCTTTAATCTTTGAGTGAAACCATAGTCCTTAAGAGCAGTAGAAAGCTTTGAAAACCA
>NW_010946977.1:0-247 GCF_000633955.1 Camelina sativa
ACCCAGGTTTCAACTGCAAATACGAACATCTCTTTCCCAATTTCCGAATCCTCTGTCTTTTAAGCTTCTTGCTCACGCTCCTTGGTACAAGCTCATCATCAAGATCATTATAATCATCTTCATCATCAGTATTTTACACAATTTTACTGCAAAATGTTTTTTTTCATACCTTACACTTAGCTTCAAAGTGGACGAGAACAGAAGATGTATTGAGTCAAAGACACCTATAACAAGAAGAATCAGTTTG
>NW_010946978.1:0-247 GCF_000633955.1 Camelina sativa
AAACATTAAAGTGAACGTAAATTAATTATTATAACATGACGAGAATACTAATGTATAACAAATCTACTTGTAATAAATATATAATCAGTTGGTATGCTTTTGTTTTATCCTTTTGGCTTTTGTATATATCGTTTATCAACTTGTTGAAATAAAATTTTAGAAAAAATTATCTGTTGTTTAAAAGATAAAATATGAAGAAAGAACAAAGAATTTAATATATACAAAGAACCCTACGTCCGACAAATCT
>NW_010946979.1:0-247 GCF_000633955.1 Camelina sativa
GTTCTTAGACTGAAAATAACAAAAACATCCATCAACAAAGATTGATCTGAACAAAGATATGAAAACAAGGTGACTAATAAATGTTTGTACTTGAGATTCCTTTCACAGCTCATTAATAGGTTTAGTATGAAACTGAAACGAACTCTGAGCTCTGAAGCACACATATTAATGGGTTTAGTATGAAACTGAAACGAACTCTGAGCTCTGAAGCACATACCTTTCCAAGTAAAACAAGAGGAAGTGGAGT
>NW_010946980.1:0-247 GCF_000633955.1 Camelina sativa
AAAATCTTCTAGGCTTTAATTACAGCATGAATTCATCTGAGGAAAACTATCCAACTACAATATCATCTTATTAAACTAGGATTGGAAGCAAAATGACCAAAAATCATTTAGATAGACTTTAAGTTATAGTCTCTATTTGATAGACCAAATTATTACAGATTAACTAGTTATTATGGATCTAAAACGTGGCACGAGATTACAAAATGAAGGCTGATTCACCGCACCCGGAGTAGAGAGTATATGATGA
>NW_010946981.1:0-247 GCF_000633955.1 Camelina sativa
GATGAAGTTGGAGGCATTATATGCAGGAAAGTAGAGGACTTGTCTTTATCAAGGCACACTCCTCCTGTGTTCTGGACACCCAATCACGTTGTCATCAGATCACCCTTTTCAGCTGAGGAAGAGCTGCTGTTGAATAGTCGAATCCATGTCAGTCCTCTAGCTCAAGTTCACGAGAATGTTGTATCTGGAATGTTGTACATGAAGTCTAGTTACGATATGGTGTTGCAAGGAGAAGCAGGCAATGGTA
>NW_010946982.1:0-247 GCF_000633955.1 Camelina sativa
TATTCCAAGAGAGGCTTAAACCGAGAAAACAGGCTAAAACTAGGAAATCATTGATTCGAATCAGTAAACAGCATCGTTAATGTTTATAGGGTCAAAATATGTAACAATCCAAAGAAATTGACTAATTACAAGAGTTCGGGTTGAATTTGAATTGTTTAGACAACACTTATACCCATTTTGTCCCGAAACAAGCTACAACTGAGAAAATATTGATTCGAAGCAGTAACCAACTTTGTTACTATTTATA
>NW_010946983.1:0-247 GCF_000633955.1 Camelina sativa
TGATCAAATTGAACACCAAGCACTAAAGGAGGATGCTTACCTCATAGAAAAAACGGAGCATAAATCGGTTGATAAGATAACCGATGAAGACGTGAAAACGTTTCACGCACGAGACGTGAATCTGATGGTGTTCAAAGGAAGACACCAAGCAAGAAAGAAACTGTTTACCCAAGAGATAAAAGGGAGAAGTAGGCAGTTGCAGGGAATATCCAAGTGATGACAAGCCAAGGAGAGAAGATCATCAAAG
>NW_010946984.1:0-247 GCF_000633955.1 Camelina sativa
TTCCTGTTGCAAAACCTCATCTACTCGCATACAAATACATATATATATACTTATTTAATATTATGACTATCTATAGTATATGCAAATGTATACACCACAAAGTGGGGCTACGCGAAAATGAGGTTGTTTTTTTTGTTTTTAATGTATACATATAGGGATAAACATTCGTGTAGATATATAGATGTAATTGTTGATGTGTCATCCTGGTGATCAGATAAGTGTCTTATGGTCTCTATATTTACTATGA
>NW_010946985.1:0-247 GCF_000633955.1 Camelina sativa
TTAGAGGTATTTCTGATAGATTCTATCTTGTTTGTTTTTAACTAGGAACGGTGACGTATACGCAGGAGAATACTTTGCTGACAAGATGCATGGATTCGGGGTCTATGGGTTTGCAAATGGTCACCGGTATGAAGGAGCTTGGCATGAAGGTAGGCGGCAAGGGCTGGGCATGTATACATTCAGAAATGGAGAAACACAGTCGGGCCATTGGCAAAATGGGATCCTCGACATTCCAAGCACACAAAAT
>NW_010946986.1:0-247 GCF_000633955.1 Camelina sativa
ACATGAAAATAAAAATTGAAGTGAAACATTAGTTTCCAAGAAACATATACCATAAAGATTTATTATTAAATTTTACTTATAAAAAAAAAAAAGATTAGTTACTTAATTTAGTTAGCTAAAGTTAGTAAAAAGAGATTCAATTAGCCAATCTGGCTTTGTTACATACTCAACATAACAATCCATAGTTTGACAGCCTAGTACATATATATAGTAACGAATATTACATGAGTTGTGAATCCTATGATTC
>NW_010946987.1:0-247 GCF_000633955.1 Camelina sativa
ATTAATTAGTGGGGGTTATGGTTAGTTATTATAATTCAGGGTTAAACCGTTTGAAGAACTTTAGAAAAAAAAAAAACCGTTTAATTAATTAATTAATTACGAAAGAGCAGAAAAAAAAAAGAAGAAGAGAAGAAGGAGATGCCAGCACACGAAATGGACGGTTGGGTATACGCCAATTCTGTAATCTTCTTGTTAAAACACACACACAAAAACCAAAAAGAAAAAGAAAAAAAAAAAAAAAAAAAAA
>NW_010946988.1:0-247 GCF_000633955.1 Camelina sativa
CTTCGGTTTTCAGGTCAGAAACAGTAGCATTCAATGGCAAAACCAACAGTTCAGGTGGAGGGGCTGGGCATTCTTTGGACTCATCGGAAAGCTCAACACAGCACCAGAGGTTGATTGCAAAGGGGTTCACTGTGCTAGACAGGTGATCTTTTATGAAATGCTTACAGTCTAGTACTTTCGTGGCTGCATCAATCATTTTATCTCTTGTAGCCCGAGACCTAAACTCGGCCATGGTTTGTGGGTGCAA
>NW_010946989.1:0-247 GCF_000633955.1 Camelina sativa
AGACACTCGAAGAACCGTCGCTAGCTATTTGTACAAACAACTTGTCAACAGAGGGATTTACACCTTCAAAGACGATCCAAGGATTGAGCTGGGAGACTCCATCCCTGAAAAACTTGAAGAGGCCATCAAGAGTTCAAGGTTTGCCGTTGTGGTTATCTCAAAGAGCTACGCTACTTCAAAGTGGTGTTTGGACGAGCTTCATCTGATCATGAAACTTAGATTGGAAGAAAAGATTTGTGTCATCCCG
>NW_010946990.1:0-247 GCF_000633955.1 Camelina sativa
CTAATATTTTTATTTTTATTTTGTAGACAGATACAAAAATGGACCGGGAAACAAAATCAGGATATGAACCGGACCGGATTCCACCTTCGGTTTTCGCATCTACGATAACTCCTAAACAAGATTGGAGTGTACAATCGAATGAATCTTTGTTCAGTATTCACATGGGAGACCAAAGTTTCTCCACAATGTATAAATCTGGAGAACTCACCAATTTCGAATATTCTGCTTCCTATATCAACAACAACAA
>NW_010946991.1:0-247 GCF_000633955.1 Camelina sativa
CACTCCAAATTCATCCTGAACTCTTACAATTAGTCAAATGCATTGTACTGTCAACATTCTGACCCTCGAAACAGTAACAAAGCTGTTTACTGCTTCGAATCAATGTGTTCTCTCGGTTTTAGCCTGTTTTCTTGGTTTAAGCCTGTTTTGGGATAAAACAGGTTTAAGTGTTGTCTAAACACTCCAAATTCATCCCCAAGTCTTACAATTAGTCAAATCCATTGGATTGTCACATATTCTGACCCTA
>NW_010946992.1:0-247 GCF_000633955.1 Camelina sativa
ATGAAGAGAAAGAGGTGACAAATCTTCTCTCAGGAGCACAAGTTATATCATACTAAGTTTATAGATAACAGTCAGACTAAACTCACTTAGTTTGTTTCACTACTTTTGATAACGAAAACGCAGAACCATATAAGATTTCTTATCATGGTTTCGAGGCAGAACAATATAGGAAGAAAAACCATTTGTGCTAATCTTTCCTTCTTTCCTTCTCAACAAACACAAACAGAACAACATAAACAAACACTAA
>NW_010946993.1:0-247 GCF_000633955.1 Camelina sativa
CTTCATCCCTTGCTGATTCAGCATGTCCTTCACCCGGGTCTGCCAGATACAGAAGTTTCCTGTTCCATTGAAACGTGGAACCTCAAACTTCACGGAACTCGTCATTGAACCTGGCGCTCTGATACCAGTTGTTGTGAATTCGGATGAACACAAACAGAATAAGAAAGACTTTGAAAAGATAAAACAGAGTATTCTTTGAAGCAAATACCCTTTGTCTAGGGTTTATATTATTAATCTGATGAACAAC
>NW_010946994.1:0-247 GCF_000633955.1 Camelina sativa
CATCAAATATTTCTCAAGACAGCTGATAGCTTTTCAATTCAAGTCCACAGTAGTTAAAATCTACTTATTTCTCAATTTTTTACTGTGATTTTATTGGTGTAGACTTGTAGTTATGCATCAATACAAATAAGTATGGTTCGTGTGATGGCTATGCTTCTTTCTTTCTCATTTTTTTTTTGTTTTTTGTTTTTTTCTCTTTAGATATTGTTCCACTTGCTATGAACGTAGAGGACTAGTGGAGTATTTT
>NW_010946995.1:0-247 GCF_000633955.1 Camelina sativa
GATAATGCTACAGCCAATACAAATGCTCTTAAGATATTTGTGGAGAAGTTTCAAGAAATAAGTCCTCATGCATTGATATTATCTGGTTGTATGATGCATGTCCGTTGTTGTGCCCATATATTGAACCTCATTGTCAAAGATGGTTTCAGTGAAATGAGTAAGAGTGTAGCTGCAGTTCGTAATGCTGTGGTGTATGTGAGAGCTTCAGGTAATAGGCTTGAATCATTTGAGCATAAGCTAGATTCAG
>NW_010946996.1:0-247 GCF_000633955.1 Camelina sativa
CCAATCACAACAGCTGAAGCAGTTGTAAATCCAGATATGACTGAGTGACTTATGAAACGAGTAAGCCATCCAAGCCTGGAGTTGGACAAAAACAAACGAACGACTTGCTTGTTCTAACACACTACAATAAACACACGACTTTCTTGCACAAGTAAGCTATAGAAAGACTATATAATTACCTCAAGAACCCCATGATGCACTCAAATATTCCAACGAGAAGAGCCAACAAAATGGCAAGCTCAGTGTA
>NW_010946997.1:0-247 GCF_000633955.1 Camelina sativa
AATACTCTTGTACCACATTATGATTCATTAATGAGAAAATATCTTTTCACCAAAGTTAACAAAGTCGTATGATCAATCATATGGATTGATGTGAATTCGTAAAACCTATCGTTCATCATCATCTCCTTTGATTATGTTTTAAACTTCTTGTTTTCATTCTTTTCGAGTTTTGTTTATGCTTTACTTCCTATATAACGAGTGTTTGCTATGTAATCAACTAAAAACATTTTGTTAGCCTGCTATCAGC
>NW_010946998.1:0-247 GCF_000633955.1 Camelina sativa
ATTTTCATCTAATAATATAAAACTTTGGCTGAGATTATTTCTTCTATTACAATTACTTAAATAGTGAAGAACTTTTTGTAAATTTTTCAACTTTGTCTAACTCAATAGTTCATCTATGTCTCCCACTGAATTGCTGATAAGGGATTTTATGATTACAATTTGCAGGCATTGGGTGATTATACAAGGACGAAAAATGATTCTCCACATTGCTCTTCATTTGAAGTTACTGTTCTTTAACCATTTTTTT
>NW_010946999.1:0-247 GCF_000633955.1 Camelina sativa
ACTGTTCCGATGCACAAGGTCAATTTTGATGCCAAGAGCGAGTATGAGATGATTCAGAACTTTAAATTTCTTCAGGATGTGTTTAATAAACTCAAGATCACTAAGGTCTTCTTCTTTCTTATCTTCTTACTTTTTCACGATTTTTTGTGGGGGTCTTGATTCTTCTAGGCATAGAGTAGACCTGAGTTTTATCTTGTTAATTTTGGCTGTGTAGCACATCGAAGTGAGCAAACTCGTTAAGGGAAGG
>NW_010947000.1:0-247 GCF_000633955.1 Camelina sativa
AGGCAAAAACCGAGAAAACATTGATTCTAAGTAGTAAACAGCTTTGTATTGATCATAAGACACTCGAGACTTGAAGGTGTCCGTACGGACGTCCGTACACTTACCAATAAGGCCGAGCCATATCGAATGAAATGAGAAGAGTGGAGGCTAGAATACTTAGCAAAGCCCATTAGAAGGATCTCGAAGACACAATAGAGCCATTGGAGGATAAGGTCACGGGTCGCCCCCCTCAAGGAAACCAAGTCAT
>NW_010947001.1:0-247 GCF_000633955.1 Camelina sativa
ATTATTTGCATATTTACTCGATTTTGCGTAGTTGCTGTGGGGATGCCTTGATGAATATGGTGGTTGACCCATGAAATGTTCAGAAATTGGTTCACCGTCTCTTGAAAATCTGTGTTCCTTTCCAGGCCTTGAGTATCCAGATTTCCCTCGGCGAGAACCCATTCCAAAGAGTGGATCCTGATCATCATCGTCAATATTATCTTCTGATCCAAGAACCAAACCTGAACCATACTTGTGTCTAGCAAGA
>NW_010947002.1:0-247 GCF_000633955.1 Camelina sativa
TATATGATAAACTTAAACTAATACTATTTTTGGTTCATTATGTGTTGTTTAATAAATTTTGTAAGTACCGGTTTACAGGAAGCTATGATTAAAGATACATTGGAACGAGCAAGAGAACCAAACTTGAATCTTAAAGGGTTTCTTCAGAATGCATATATTCATCCGGTTTTCAAAGACGAAGAATTCGAAGATGACCAGTTTGAGGGACTAACCGAGGATTCAGATGACGAAGATTGTGTAGTTGTAC
>NW_010947003.1:0-247 GCF_000633955.1 Camelina sativa
ATCTATATATATAAAGTTGGCTTTTCTCTCTTCTCCTTTCTCCACCTCATCACTTACAAATTAATTCATATCATCAATAGAACATAAAATCTAAAGTAAATGTATCAATTAATTCACTCATTTTTAATTATTATAAAAACAACAATTTATAATAATTTAAACTAAAATATAAATTAAAAACAAAATGAAAAAAATACAACAAAAAAAATATCAAAGTAAAATATGAATAGAGATTACATAAATATAA
>NW_010947004.1:0-247 GCF_000633955.1 Camelina sativa
ATGCGAGTGACGATGTCAAAAGCATCTCCAGGGAGGGAATCGTTGAGATCATCATCACGTTCCGCTTTGTTAAACGAGTTGGTCGCTATCAAGACGGATGCATCACAACCTTCAAGGAAACAATCGTGGAAAAAGAGACGGAGTGTCCCGGCCGCAGTTGTTGGTTGTTGAAGTTGTTTGGCTGTAACGGCTTCACGCACGATCTTGTGGAAATCGGGACATGTTTTTTGGTAATAGTCCGTTCTCA
>NW_010947005.1:0-247 GCF_000633955.1 Camelina sativa
GACTGGCCTCCTGGTTCTTCGAATTTGTCTATCACTCTGCCTCTCTCAAACAGCTCAAGATCCCCTGTCAAGGTCAGGAGCTCTCGGCCTCTCTTCCACCTGAAAATATTCTCAAACAGCTCAAGAAACAGGCGAATCGGCGCAATGTTGTGGCAAAATATGAGGATTTTCTCCCTCTTGACCACCCGGAACACGAGGTTAAGCACGAACATGACTTTTGATCCTTTCTTTGCATCGTGCTTGAGCT
>NW_010947006.1:0-247 GCF_000633955.1 Camelina sativa
GAAGAATGCCTTTCTCTTGGAAAAAGGATGTGAGACATGTAAATTCAGTACCGTTGTCAGTGCGTATTGTTTTGACAAGTTTGCCAAATTGACGTTCACTCATGGCACAAAAATTACGTAGTAAACGAGAGACATCAGATTTTTCAGCCATGAGGAACGTCCAGACAGATCGCGAGAAGTCATCAACAACAGTAAGGAAATAGACAGAACCACAAGAAGACGGTGTGCGGTAAGGACCCCAAACATC
>NW_010947007.1:0-247 GCF_000633955.1 Camelina sativa
TGTTCTTTGTCCTTCTGTTGAAAACCGAACCTGCCGCGTCCTCTACCTCTGGAAGAACGACCTCCTCGTCCCCTTCCTCTGTATCCTCCAAACGGGTTTGTATTGACAAACATAAGTTTGCCCTGATCATCATCATGGTCTGCTTCCTCTTCTCCAATCCTTTCTTCATAGGCTTTTAGGCGTCCTACTATGTTCTCGAAACTTGTCTTGTTTAAGTCGAGCACTTGCTCAAGAGAAGCCACTATGT
>NW_010947008.1:0-247 GCF_000633955.1 Camelina sativa
CATGTACCCTTCAGGTGACACAGATTCTGTCGGTGGAGGTAACCACAGAACGGTGAATCCAAGTGAAGCTAACTCCTTGGCTTTTTCTTGAAGTTCCAAGTACCATCTCCCTGATTTATGGGACTCCCAGTTGAATCCCTGGCATAATATCTCAAATCCGGAGCCGGTTCCTGAGGAGATTTTAATTTCAGGCTTTTCATCCTCTGATTCTAAAATACTTTCCTCGGTAAAAGTTGGAGTTGTGCTT
>NW_010947009.1:0-247 GCF_000633955.1 Camelina sativa
AAGACACAAAAATATCGAAAACCTGAAACCGTTGTTGGGTTCGGACAATACAGCAGGCAACTATCATGCCATTGCCATCCAATCCAACCCAATGGGTTTATTCTTTTCTTTTTTTCTTTTTTTCTTTTTTTCTTTCCTTATGTGAAAGTGACCTAAATACCCTCAAACTTGCTCTCCAAATATAGCATAATTAAATTACCTTTAAGAGTGTCCGATTTCTCAAGAAACACATCTTTTACACGAAAGT
>NW_010947010.1:0-247 GCF_000633955.1 Camelina sativa
ACAAACAGTTGTAGTCTCCAAATCGTCTCATATTTGTGACTATTATAAGACTATTATAAGACTATATCATTGTAATCCTAAAATAATCGTAAATTGTGACGAATTAGAGACGCTTTTTATGGTCGGGAGTTTCAGTCACAAAAGTAGTCCCAAATTTGCTACTTATTTGTGACTTTAGGTATTTTCTTTATATCAATTTTTTACTCATTAATTTAAGAAATATTTTTTATAATTCTACGAGTGATTG
>NW_010947011.1:0-247 GCF_000633955.1 Camelina sativa
GGACACAGGTGCAACATCTAATACAAATCGATTTGAAAGGGTGGGGTGCAGGTTATCTTCCAGCATTTCAACAACATTGTCTTCTTCAAATGCTAAACAGTGTTTCTGGTAAGGTCTTTTGTGCTCATTTCCACTAAGATCAGATCCCTGTGGAAAATGACTTCTACTCTTCTTGAAAATGACTTTTGCCGTTCTTTGTTATGGACTCATGTTCATCGCAGGTTTGCGCGAGTGGTTCTCACAGACA
>NW_010947012.1:0-247 GCF_000633955.1 Camelina sativa
TTTTAATAGGGCTGTTGCAGAGTACCTCTCCCGTGATCTCTCTTACCAGATATCTCCAAAAGATGTCCATATCACAGCTGGTTGTTTGCAAGCCGTTGAGATTTTGATATCCGCGCTAGCAACTCCAGGTGCCAACATCCTGCTGCCTAGGCCTTCTTACCCGATGTATGATTCCCGAGCGGCGTTCTGCCAACTTGAGGTTCGTTATTTTGATCTCCTACCAGAAAATGGTTGGGATGTTGATCTT
>NW_010947013.1:0-247 GCF_000633955.1 Camelina sativa
TACACAAGAACAAAAAAAAATAACATTACCGGTCTTTAGAAGGTTTTCTGGTAAAATTGTTGAAAAGATTGTGAGCTTCTGGGCTTTGTGTAATCATGTTCATTGCTTCCTTTCTGAATGTGAGACTAGCCAGGGGCGAGCCATCAAATTTATTTATGAATACATCTTGACCAGAGATCATAAAACCAACCGTGCATCCCGGGAAGAAAACATCGTTGATGGAGCCTTCCACTTTCTTTTTCCTTTG
>NW_010947014.1:0-247 GCF_000633955.1 Camelina sativa
GACTGTAGAACTCGCTGGAAATTCTTGCACAGACATCTGCAGTTTCTGATTTGTTCAGTATAACAATCAAAGTGTAAAACTCTTTTTGTACTAGACAAGGTTACTAAAAGTTTATAACAAACCTTGTCATTTTCGATTACGATGACATAGACTGGTCCGTCCTGGCTACTGTTAGGCTTGTAAGAAGCCGGGCAATCCTTGGAGTGAGATGGAAACTTGCAAGGGGGTTTGATGGTATCAGAAGAAC
>NW_010947015.1:0-247 GCF_000633955.1 Camelina sativa
AACGCGTGAAGGGTTTGTTGATTTTTTCTGTTTTTTTGTTGGCCAAATTTTGAATTATATCAAAACTCAAAGTGATACAAAAGCCTTTAAGGCCTAAACTAAATGATTAGTTTTAGGTTTTTTTGTCAACAATTAGATTTAGTTTTTAAAATGACTAATTTAATCAGTTTTATAAGTAAATAGTTTTTGAAAATATTATGTATATGTATACACTAAATAGTTTTAGATATAGATTTTATTTTATACA
>NW_010947016.1:0-247 GCF_000633955.1 Camelina sativa
AAAAAAAAAAAAAAAAAAAAAAAAAAAAAAATGAGAGGGAAATTAGCATAGAGAAGCATCATCTTCATCCTCTTCCATAGTCTTCGTCTTCTTCGAATTCGACCTTTGTTCTCTCATATGATTCTCGGGAAATCTCGAGAATTGTATTTAGTTTAGTAGCTTTTGTAAAATAGAAAAAAGCCCTCGCTAATTTCAGCTTATTTTGACCTAGTCTGGAACTTGTAAGAGATCGTCGCGTCTGTGATCG
>NW_010947017.1:0-247 GCF_000633955.1 Camelina sativa
GTTGAGAAGATACTACACACTTCTCTGATCAAACAAGTAGAAAGAAGATTTTTGATTGAAATGTTTAATGGTTTGCAAATGAGAAATACATGGACTTTAAATAGAGAAGGGAGGACGAAGGAGAAGAGGAGAGAAGAGAAGACAAGTGTAGATCATGCAAGAGGTCGAGCTCATACAAGAGTCCACACTCATGCAAGCTTATGCACAATGTCTTGGAAATTACAAAAGCAATAAATGCAAAAGAGAT
>NW_010947018.1:0-247 GCF_000633955.1 Camelina sativa
AAAAAAAAAAATTTAATCAACTTACAGGTTCCTCTTTAACAATTTTTTTTTCATGCATGTAACTGGTAACCGTTTTCGTTTTGTGTTGTAGGAGCAACAACAAGATAGTGGAATGTCTCCATTTACAAACCCTACATTCCCCAGTTCTCAATGCGATGAACAAAATAGAAATAATGTGACTCAAGTTTCTGACTCTCAGCTTCCTACCGAGGTAAGAATTTGTTTCTTACTTGTAAATTAAATTTTA
>NW_010947019.1:0-247 GCF_000633955.1 Camelina sativa
AAAAAATTAAGAGACGAGAACAAATAACCACCAAACGATAAGGATGAATCACAAACATAAAGGAAGACTCACACGTCAACGGGTCTTTTAATATATATCAACGAAGACTCACATAAAGAAAGAATCACAAACATTGAAGATGGAAAAGCCCTTGGTAAGCAAACGTTCAAACCTTCCTCCACAACCACCGGGAATGAACCCAACCTAAAGGCTAAAGCTTTTAAATAAACGTTATGAATTTTCACCT
>NW_010947020.1:0-247 GCF_000633955.1 Camelina sativa
ATTTCCTTACAGTGCTTTCTTGGGTAGTCACAAAGATATGGTATAGGAACTGGGTTTGGCACAATGCTGATCTACTCCAAATCACTAATCAATGACAAACTCATTTGTTTTGTTTCTAGTGATTCTTCTTCTGGAACCTGTAAAAAGGAAATAATGCTACTCGGTTGCTCCGGTTCAAAGTGGGTTAGTTTTCGAAGCAAAAAATCAGATTGGATAAAAGAAAGATCACACTTAGCTTGAGATAGAG
>NW_010947021.1:0-247 GCF_000633955.1 Camelina sativa
TTCCGGTGACTTCTCCGGTACCGTCCGGTAGAATTGTTGGATAAACACGGCCTTTGAGTCTAAACCTGTGGCTGAAAGTTCCCAGAATCTCCGTTAATCAAACATCCATTGGATCCAAAACAAAATGAAATTAGACAAGACAGATTGGGTGCGAAAGAGATAAATAGAAACGCACAAGCCGGAGAGTACGGCGGAGACATGGTCAGGGACGCGATTGAGAAGCGCGTTAACGACTTCGGGTTCCTGG
>NW_010947022.1:0-247 GCF_000633955.1 Camelina sativa
AAACTGTTTAAGGTATGTAAACTGTCAAAATTGGTACGTGACGATTTCTTAGTGTGTTTGTAAATTAGCTCTCATTTCTGACTTTCTTGGAAGTGACTCAGTACTCTCTTGGCAGGTTGTCCATTTCCTTTATACTTATTCAGTTACTCTTGATATATGTCCTTTTACACTCGATGAGTTCACGCGGGCATTTCACGATAAGGTGGTCGCTTTTCTCTGATAACAAATGCTCAGTTTCATACAGTTT
>NW_010947023.1:0-247 GCF_000633955.1 Camelina sativa
GAGAAAGACAGATAATAAGTTCGAATAAGCTCGCTTTCTATAGCGTAAACAACATATCCCCCAAGTGTAGAATGGTTACCCTCAGAAAAACTAGTTCCTGCAAAAGAAACTCATAACTCAATACGAAAACCAAAGCATCTAACAAATGTCATTCACAGTTTCAAGAGCAGCTTACCGCATCCAAGAAATCCCGAACCATAAAGAGTTGCTCTGTAATCACTTTATCCCCAAAGGATTTCAGACTATG
>NW_010947024.1:0-247 GCF_000633955.1 Camelina sativa
TCAGCGACGAAGATCTCAAGTCAAGAGGCTTTCTCCTCCGTCGTACCCCGGAAGGACTAAACCTAGATCAGCTGAATTCAGTCTTTGTAGCCGTAGGTTTCCCACGACGGGACACGGCAAAGATCGAGGTGGCGCTGGAGCACACAGACGCGTTACTATGGGTGGAATACGAGAAAACTCGGCGGCCTGTGGCGTTTGCGAGAGCGACGGGTGACGGAGTATTCAATGCGATCATATGGGATGTGGT
>NW_010947025.1:0-247 GCF_000633955.1 Camelina sativa
AAATATTGCAGCTGTGGGATGAAGAACTAGTGCAACAAATATCATATCACTCAGCGGTTCAAAGGGTGGTTGTATTAGGAACCCTATTTGCTCTAGAACTAAAAGCAGATGCTTCCAATTCCGGGTAAATAAATTTCTCAAATTGACAAGTCTGTTTCTTTTTTTTTTTTTTTAATCATTAGCTCCAATGTATTTGAATACACAAAAAACCTTGGTAACGTTGTCTGCTGTGTATCAGGTATGCTTC
>NW_010947026.1:0-247 GCF_000633955.1 Camelina sativa
AAAAGGATTAGGGCAAACCAGAATAATGACTCTGAGATAGCAAAACTAGACTTGACTCTCAGCTCTGCAAAGCAATCGAACGATGGTTCTTCCTCCAAAGTGGATATAACTAAGGATCCTCTTCCCACAATTTGCAAAAGAAACGATGTTGAACAATGCAAAGCGGTGAATCTTGGAAGCTCATCCAAATGGACAAGACTAACAAAAGAAGATGTCAAGAGATGTTTCATGCTAGAGTTTGACAGAT
>NW_010947027.1:0-247 GCF_000633955.1 Camelina sativa
CAAATCCTCCTTCACCAATCTTGTTTTCTGGATCAAAGTTATTAGTACCACGTTTGATTTGTTTCAATGTGAACGAACCTGTCTGCAAATCAAGTCCCCGAAGCTCTTCTGATAAAACAAAAATGTAAGATTTGAAAGAAACAATCATCAATTCAATTATAGATTCATCTTAGCAATTTTGGCAACTCAAGATTCACAAAACCTAATTCTAAAGCATATTTTCAAAAATGTCGTGCAGTATTAACGA
>NW_010947028.1:0-247 GCF_000633955.1 Camelina sativa
ATTTCACGCCTATCTCCAAATTCTGTGTCCTCCGTAGCTTGTCCGGCATCTTTGGGTAGGGTTAAGACCGGACGAAATCTCGAGAGGAAGTTTTCGAATCCTCCCTTCCATCTCGACGGCGACGAAGGACCACCAGTTGCAAGACGATCTCCAACTTAGAGAATGAGTATATAATAGAAGGGATTATAATATGGATTCGTAATTCGTCAATTGGCATATGGTAGTTCGTCTGACAGTGTTGACGAGT
>NW_010947029.1:0-247 GCF_000633955.1 Camelina sativa
TTTTGATGATATTTTGATCTACAACAGTAGGTTGGAAGCCATACTCAGCACCCCACTGTGATACAAATCTTCTATCACCACCAGCATTTTCCCAACAACAAGAAGTGTCTATTTGACCAATGTCAGGTGGAGCATATGGGCCATATTATTTTTGCTGATGGAGTTGCCACAGACCCTTCCAAAACAGCAGCAAGGTTCTGAGTTTGAGCCCCTATTCTAATATTTCCAAACTTTGCAAAAACTTTTT
>NW_010947030.1:0-247 GCF_000633955.1 Camelina sativa
AAAAAACAGGCAACAAAAGAACCGGTGTGAAACTCTGAAGGAGCACTCACCACAAAACCATAAGCTCAGCAAGAAGATAAATTGCAGAACAATAATCAAACATAGCAAAGGCTATGTTAACTTACACAAATTGTAGAGTGGTGAGGTTTCTGGTTGTATGAGACAATGTGTCAAGACAGAATTGGCTAGGAAGACCCCTTTTTGATTAAGAAAACAAGACAATCTCAGAAATCACAGTGCAGAGACA
>NW_010947031.1:0-247 GCF_000633955.1 Camelina sativa
AAAAAAAAAAGATGTAGATGTTAAAAACCAAAAAAACAAATTGGGGAAAGCCAAAAATTTTATGTGGATTGAAGCTGCTATAATCCACAAAAATAGAAATATGACCTAAATAGTAAATAGAGTGATTAGGAAGTAGTAACAAGATACGTGGTTAAGGGAAGAATACATGTCTATGCCCCTTATGGGTTATTCACTTTTATTTCTAGCTTTTGTTTATGTGTTTGGATTAACTTAAAATTGGGCTTAA
>NW_010947032.1:0-247 GCF_000633955.1 Camelina sativa
ATATATATATATATACCTCTTCCACACTTGTGCTATGGTCACTTGAGAGTTGAACGGCTCTCATCTTTAACCGGTACGAAGTCACATCTCTGTTTTTGTTTGAGACACTGATCGGAGTTGTTTGATTGTGTATTGGAGATTCCTCTGATATTCTATCCAGTTCCATACGTACAAGTGATTCCCGGGACCTACTCTTATGTCCGATACCCTCATCATTCCCAAAACCGGGATTAGAGTGACGATCATG
>NW_010947033.1:0-247 GCF_000633955.1 Camelina sativa
CGTGTAAGTCAATAACTCAGTCATCACTTAGTCACTTTGTCGGAATTTTAATATTTTTTATTCGAATTTTGAGTTCAATTTTTAATTATTTTATAAATTGATTACGCGTGTGGATCTGAGCAGGGACAGAATTATTGTTTGGGCTTCCCCAACAACACTTTTAGTAATATCGAGGCACGGCACGAAAGACTAAACAAAGTCGTACCAAGTACATAACTCAGCCATAACTCACTCATCCGTACGAAGT
>NW_010947034.1:0-247 GCF_000633955.1 Camelina sativa
CGGATCCCTACGTCTCGCCGGAGGAACACCTCCGGAATCCACTATAACTTGGGAAGAACAAAGTCTCGTTACAAAAGCTTTCTCTCTCGATCTCTCTTCTCCTTTCTCTCTCTGTCACTTCGATCTAACTAACTCGAGATCAAAAACGTGATTAAGAGATAAGATGAGGTTGTTAGCTTAACCGCTCCGGTTTAACCTCTTTTGACCAGACGAGACCACAAAGCTCCTTCACGTGCCACTCACGTGT
>NW_010947035.1:0-247 GCF_000633955.1 Camelina sativa
TAAAATAATGCTTATAAGCAAGTGTCATTGATCTACAAGATTGGGGATAGCGTACGTACAGCACAACTTTGAAGAATGGTTAAGATCTCTGGGCGCCTTCCAGCCACACGAGAAACAAGACCAATATACCAAAGCCCAAGAAAAATAATGTGGAAGACAAAAAGGAAGACTATGGATGATATATAAATTGTTAGAAACAAGGACAGATTCATCCTCAAATCCAGACCCATTGACTGAAAACTTGGGA
>NW_010947036.1:0-247 GCF_000633955.1 Camelina sativa
GTACCAGAGGTGGATGCTGTTGTTGGATTCTATGGAACCCCTTCCTCGGAGCTTGCAGATCCAGCAAAAGCCAAGGCACCTATTCAGGCCCATTTTGGAGAGCTTGACAATTTTGCCGGTTTCTCTGATGTCACGGTATGTATACTCATATCACTACATTATATTTCCAATAGCCTGTAAGTTACCTGAGAGATCCAATTATGAATCCAAGGATTATTACAACCATTGCAGGCAGCGAAGAATCTCG
>NW_010947037.1:0-247 GCF_000633955.1 Camelina sativa
CTTACAAGGAGCTGAGGCATCATGACTCGATCCTCCTGCAAATCAAACTCAGCTACTTAAATTACTAAAATCAACGAATTAGGAAAGCTAAAAAAATCTAAAATTGGAAAAAGGGTAACTCAAAAGATTAAAGCTTTTTAACCAAAACCTGAGGGAGATTACGATCAGAAGTGAGAGCAGTCGTCATGGGAGAGCTAACGAAGCTTCGTGAAAGTCCTAAGCCACGTGGAGACGATCGGGAGAGGAA
>NW_010947038.1:0-246 GCF_000633955.1 Camelina sativa
CACTTCTTTTATTAGCTTTGAAACTCTCTCAAAACAAAGCCTCTCAATCTCTCTCACAAACTCATAGGTTTACCACACCTTGGTAACTCTATATATATAAAACCTCAAAGACACTTTTCCAAAAACAATTAGGAAACATAACTTATTTAGATATCTCCTATCACACCAATATGTATATTTGAATATCTCTCAAATATACTTGCCTTATCATTGCTCGGTTAGCTTATTCCTCAAGCTTATCCAACA
>NW_010947039.1:0-246 GCF_000633955.1 Camelina sativa
CACACCAAGCTTACCGGTTTCAGCGAGCAAGTCAAGAGTATACTTGCGTTGGGAAAGAAAGAGTCGCTCCGGAGAGCGACAGATTTCAATCCCAAGGAAGTATTTGAGCTCGCCTAGGTCCTTGATCTCAAAAGCAGACTTGAGAGATTGCTTGATGTCTGTAATGCCAGCTTTATCATCGCCAGTCACAATAATGTCATCGACATAGATAAGGACCACGACCAGGCCAAGGGATGTTTGAAGCGT
>NW_010947040.1:0-246 GCF_000633955.1 Camelina sativa
TCCAGCTGGCAAACCGGAGGATGGACCTTGTGAGGACACTGCAGGCTGTGAACTTGCTGCTGGCCGTGGCTGATTCCCTGCAGGTAGCATTGAGAAAGTACTCTGTAGGGAGTCGAGAGCATTAGGTTTTGGTGGAGGTTGGGTTCCAGCAGAAGTAGGAACAATGGCTGAACTGATTGAAGAATTACTCAGAGTGGGTTGCTGGAAAGAGGAAAACATGTCACCACCATTTCCAGATACAACAAG
>NW_010947041.1:0-246 GCF_000633955.1 Camelina sativa
TATCTGACGAGTGTAGGATCTAATCACCGGCTCCGGTAACTTCCCGCCGGAGTTCTTGATCAAATCGTGAATACTCCCGCCGGAAACATACTCCATCTGGAGATTATACATCGACTTGTTGTCGTTCTCCGTCGTTACATTAGAGCCAATGTACTTGACTATGTAAGGAGAGCTCAACTTCGACAAAATCGACTCTTCTCTCTGCAAAAACTCCGATGAAGAAAACTCAGAGGATTTGACGGCGAA
>NW_010947042.1:0-246 GCF_000633955.1 Camelina sativa
ACCTAAACATGTAGATGAATCTCAAATGTGAAATTTCAAAATAAAAATATAGAGAGTGGCTAAACAGTCTTAAAAGAGTAGCTAAGTCAGGTGTTAGTCGCAAAGTCTTCAGATACATGTCACAATATGGTCGCAATTTGTGACTACTTTGTTACGTGGTAGGAGTAAAAAATGTGGACGCAAATAAGTCCTCAATATACGACTTTTTTGCGACTATTCTTACCGACTATAGAACTGGTCACAGAA
>NW_010947043.1:0-246 GCF_000633955.1 Camelina sativa
TATGGAATCGTTGGCGAGCTCAATGCTTCTCCGTATGGCGAGCTCAATACTTCTACGTATGGAATCGTTGGCGAGCTCAACATTCCTCCGTATGGCAAGCTCAACACTCCTCCGTATGGAATCGTTGGCGAGCTCAATGCTTCTCCGTATGGCGAGCTCAACACTTCTCCATATGGCGAGCTCAACACTTCTCCGTATGGAATCGTTAGCGAGCTCAACACTTCTCCGTATGGCGAGCTCAACACT
>NW_010947044.1:0-246 GCF_000633955.1 Camelina sativa
TGATGTCTTATCCATATTCTCTGACTATATAAAAATCCTAATTGTATAAACTTACCTCATGTTCTCGATGAAAAAATAATACCGAACTGCAAAAATTCCTGATTTATATATAATCTGATTTGTGAAAATAAAGATAAACCTTTGAGAAGAACTTGATTATTTCTTATAATATCAAGATAGGTTTACACTCTTAGAGAACTATGTCTTATATAGAAACAAAGATAACAATCTAGAAATAGGTGAGTC
>NW_010947045.1:0-246 GCF_000633955.1 Camelina sativa
TTCTTGAAACTTTCTTATTCTTTCATTGAGAATGGAATCTTTTGTTCCTCTTTCTTCGGGTAACCCAACAAATTCAAACTCGCGTGAGACAGTTGAATCTACGCGTTTTCAGATGGATCAATATGAGAATCCCTATTATTTGAACAGCAATGATCATGCTGGACTTGTTTTAGTCTCTGATAGGCTTTCTACAGCTTCGGATTTTCCATCTTGGAGGCGATCTATGTTGATGGCATTGAATGTGCG
>NW_010947046.1:0-246 GCF_000633955.1 Camelina sativa
AATAACAAAAGTTAAGTAGAGTTAAACATATAGACGTGATAGAGTTATTTGGTTTGACAGATTTATACTATTGCTGTTTTAGGTCAAAACAAAGCATTTTACGAAATATGCTGTGTTTTTATTTAATATTAGGTTTATATATAATTTTAATTGATAATAACATTGTAAGATAAGGTAGTGCAGTGGTTATAGGTTGTTTAAAAGTGTTTCAAATCTACGGTTCAAAGCTTAGCAATTGGCAAATAT
>NW_010947047.1:0-246 GCF_000633955.1 Camelina sativa
GCTTCTATGTAAAGTAGAACCAAAGCATCAGTTTCTAGGGTTCATGGTGAAGGATTATAGGCTTTGTTCAATGAGGTTCAATCTCCTGAAGGAAGATGGTGAAGAATGGGTGACCCGTCAGTAAAGGAGATTGGTATTTTAACTAATAACCGAGTTGAGATATCTACAGTTTTTCATTGTGATGGCTTATTGTTATGCGTCACAACGGACAAGTCATGTCTTATTGTTTGGAACCCGTACCTAGGA
>NW_010947048.1:0-246 GCF_000633955.1 Camelina sativa
CCAGTCCTCCTTCCGTGTCCTCTGAAACAAGGGGTACCTAATCACACAAACCAGATTACATAAATACAACAGATTGATGAAAAACAGAAACTGAACAAGGTGTATAAGTCGGTCAATTAAGGTTGAGTAACGTACCTCTGTGAAGCAAAAGGCGAACACGACCAGGTGTCAGAACTCCCTGTTTCATTGGGAAACCTTGCTTGTCACAACCTCCCATGATCTTGAATACGTATCCCTTGAATTCCT
>NW_010947049.1:0-246 GCF_000633955.1 Camelina sativa
ATCCGAGGAAACCGATGCTGCCCATGTATGTTTCTAGACCTCTTTTTCAGCTTTTAAACCCAAAACATATAGTTCATTGTGCTATGTGACTAACTTTTGTGAAAACTATTTGATTACAGGACGAGCTTTAAGCGAAGAAGGTGGAGAATTAAAAAGTCCTCAGTGTCTTATTTGTTCTTAACCTTTTCTTTCAAAGAAATTTTTTTAGCTCTAGTTTGGTTGTGATGTAGAACTTTTTAGCTATCA
>NW_010947050.1:0-246 GCF_000633955.1 Camelina sativa
TATAATAATAACAATCTGAAAAAATGCCAACAACAGTTGCGACTTTTGGTCGTACCTTTTTATTATATATATATATATATTTTTTATTTTGTTTTAAAAGAAAATTTCAACAGTTGCATCTTTCTAAAAAGTTGCATCTGTTAAATATAGAGTTGTGTCTCTTACAAACAGTTTTGTCTATTCAAATGTTCACATCTACAGAAATTTATATATAAATGACTTCTCATCACTGTATTCAAATATTCT
>NW_010947051.1:0-246 GCF_000633955.1 Camelina sativa
GAAAAGGAAAATGCTAAAACAAACACACATTTCATTGCATTTGGAACCAAATGTTTGCATCGATGGTCGTTATGTTCCTTCGACATTGTTGCAGAAGAGCTCCGAATGTTGGATACATCATAAATACTCAAGTCGTGCACTACAAGATTGCATGTATAATGGAGAGGATCTCTGATTTTCTTGTCCTCAAGATACCACCTTCTTGTTCTTGAAAGGAGACAGCAATGAAAAATGGCGAGAAGCTAC
>NW_010947052.1:0-246 GCF_000633955.1 Camelina sativa
AAATGCAGATAAACAAGGAAAAAAGTCAGGCGCTAGTGGAGTTTCTTACGCCACAGGATGCCTCTGCTGCACTTTCCCTTGATGGTTGCTCCTTTGCGGGTTCAAACCTCAAAATTCGACGCCCGAAAGACTATGTCGAGATAACAGTAAGATTTACAATTTCTTCATTCTCTTTCTCTAGAACTCTTGCCATTTACCCCATATGTTTTGTCTTCTAATAATAGTCATCTGGTTTATTTTGCAAGC
>NW_010947053.1:0-246 GCF_000633955.1 Camelina sativa
AAGAATATATCACGGGGTTTACATGTACACGACATAATAAAAACCTATATAAACATTAAACACTAACGTATAGTTTATATATGTCTTTATATGTATTATTAGAATATCATTAAAACTATCGTGGTCATCTCTAACCAGATTTATCAAATCTGAAAACTTTTTAGAGTTTGACAAAAGAAACTGATATTAAAAGTTTGAAAAAGACGTTTGTGCAAATTTCTTTTAGTAATATACAAAAGAAGTCGA
>NW_010947054.1:0-246 GCF_000633955.1 Camelina sativa
TTACAACAATGACAATTTTTCTACAATGACAATCAATCACAATATCATTGACAAGAGACACAACCATATAAAACACACAGAGCTCTTCCGGCGTTCCCGAAACCAAAACTTTCTCTTAGCCTTTTCCATTCCCAACATCAATCGCTGATCTAACAAACTGGTCGCATTGTGTAACTCCTCCGGACAAAACATCAGCCAAAACTCCGACAATATCAAAAGCTTCTTGCAGATCAGTTGCAGAGTTTA
>NW_010947055.1:0-246 GCF_000633955.1 Camelina sativa
AAAGAAACATTGGGACAACATCCACTGATTTTGTAGATTACCAAAAGCCTAAACAACTTTGATATCATTACGTTTTCTACTAACTTACTTCATCATCAAAAACATCCCACAAAATCTGAAAGGGTAAAAAACCTTTTCTTTTTGTCTACTTCTCTGATGAGTTTGGTCCTCTCTTCTTGCCAAAACCAACAACTGAAAGAAACGAACATAAACAAAATCAAATCACACGAGAATCCAATTCTTGTT
>NW_010947056.1:0-246 GCF_000633955.1 Camelina sativa
GCTAGCCTCCGCGATTACTGCCATTGCTGCTGTATGCTTCTTCTCTTTTTTTTTTTTCACTGCCATTTTGTCTTTTAATTGCCGATTCAATGTCAAAGATGTTATCTTTATGCATCTTTTTGGTCACTGTAGATTGGTTCTGTTTTCGAGTACTCAAGCAAGAATCCAGTTTTCGGGGTCTTGGATTCTGACAGTATCCTTTATACTCCTGTGCTTGGATTCTTTGCTCTTACTGGAATCCCCACT
>NW_010947057.1:0-246 GCF_000633955.1 Camelina sativa
GATTTCCAAAACCTCAGGCAAACCGTTGGAACATCCCTTGGACATGCCAACATCAATTCTAATGGCTTTATCATTACAAACACCGTTGATACCAGCGTCCTGGATTGTGTGTCCCATGATCATCCTCTTAACCCCAGGAATAGTGGAAAGAGCATGCTCAAGAGCTGCACAATCACATTTGTGAGCCATCTCTTCCGAGAATTTCCTCAACCAAACTACAGAGTTCCCTCCTCTACAATACGCAGG
>NW_010947058.1:0-246 GCF_000633955.1 Camelina sativa
ATGTTAGATAAATAAAAGTAATAAACCATAAACAAAACTTAGGAAAACTTGGCAACTGGTATTTATTTGCTTCTCCATTTTTTTCCAATAAAAGGTCCATTTTGTAAAATATTATTAAAAAAAAAAAGAGAGTTAATTATACTAAATAGAACACACACACACACACACAAAAATTGAGACTCTCAAATCTCAGTTTCCCACTTGAATGAATCTAACAAACAAAAACAAGTCAGACGACAATTGAAG
>NW_010947059.1:0-246 GCF_000633955.1 Camelina sativa
AAAGATTGGGGCTCACCGGTAACCCTACCATTACGCTGAGTAATGCGATGTTATTTGTGCCATTATTCAATGACACATTTTTCTCTAGCAAAAATCTATGCGCTTTGAAAGTTCCGTGCATAGAACCTACAGAGAACTCAAACTTAGAAGCATTTAACTTTTATGATGCCATAAAACCTTTAACTTTGAGTAGGATTCAACGGTAAAAAGGCATACCTATGAACTTCCCATTAACAAAGCCGTGTA
>NW_010947060.1:0-246 GCF_000633955.1 Camelina sativa
GGCAGATCAAAACGGTGAATCCATCCTTCATCAGCTCAAGAAAGAGGTTCGCTTGGACAAGAAGTCACTCATTGATTTGTATATGGAGTTAGATGAAGAGAGAAGTGCTTCAGCTGTTGCAGCCAACGAAGCGATGGCTATGATCACGAGGCTTCAAGCCGAGAAAGCCGCTGTTCAAATGGAGGCTTTGCAGTACCAAAGAATGATGGATGAACAAGCAGAGTATGACCAAGAAGCTTTGCAGTC
>NW_010947061.1:0-246 GCF_000633955.1 Camelina sativa
AAGTCACAAAGAAGCCATGGATCTTAGCTTAGATAGTTTATTCTACAGCACCACTCATGAGCCAAACACAGCTACAAACTTTCAAGAGTTCTTTAGCTTCCCTCAAACCAGAAACCACCATGGGGGAGAAACAAGAAATTACGAGAATGACCCTGGTTTGACACATGGAGGGTCTTTTAATGTAGGGGTATATGGGGAGTTTCAACAGTCACTGAGCTTATCCATGAGCCCTGGGTCACAATCTAG
>NW_010947062.1:0-246 GCF_000633955.1 Camelina sativa
ATGAGGAGACTTGGGGACTGCGCAAGAACAACGTTTCTTGAATTCAAAAGTGCGATTGCTTCGGATGTCTCATCTCATCCTTTCCCTGGAGGAGCTGTTCACCCGCTTACAAACTACGTGATGAACTACCTCATGGCGCTAACTGATTTCAGCCACACGCTCGACTCGCTTCTTATGGAACACGACGATGTAGAAGATCTCACTATACCACCATCGCCTGATATTATCAATCCTGTGATGGTCGAA
>NW_010947063.1:0-246 GCF_000633955.1 Camelina sativa
ATTTTCAGTGGCAGGCATGTCCGGTTCTTTTTCCACGTTCATTGAGGTTTCAGAACCAGGCACCTCTGGCCCTTTGTCAAGCTCCGGTGTATCCTCCAGTTTAGATATGGTCTCAGAACCAGGCACCTCTACCACTTCGTGAAGCTCTCTTGTGGTCCCCTGATCATGATCGACTGGTCCACTTCCATCGCCAGCCAAATTCACATTGTTAGCCTCACCCTCATCCATACTTTCATTGTTCTCCTC
>NW_010947064.1:0-246 GCF_000633955.1 Camelina sativa
TTACAGAGTTCCAAAGGCCAGAGTCTTCATTACTTGACAGACTCAACCCTGACCAGGACCACCAGCAAATGAGACTGCCTTCCATGGAAGATGACCCCTATTACTCATACCCGAATCTGTTCTCATCGCAGAATCCTGATCGCTCATCTGGTTCTCATTCATTGTCAGACAATACAAGACCTGCCCATGATTAACTCTTACATGTTATAATGCAAGCTTGGTGTTTTTCAGTGTGTCTGCCTGTGC
>NW_010947065.1:0-246 GCF_000633955.1 Camelina sativa
CAAGAATACTTACGAATTGCCTCCTCTGTGGCAGTATGGAATTACAAGGGAATTATTACATTTTGTTGGGGTGTCTGGTACTACAAATGAAATTGTGTTCTCGCCGACATATCTATTCGACCCTTTCTATGTTTTGTACTATAGTTTCGAGAGGAAAACTATCAGAGAATTAGGAATCCAAGGAATGGGAGGGTTTAACCAAAATAATTGGGTTCAGATGTTTATAGACCATGTAGAGGACGTGAG
>NW_010947066.1:0-246 GCF_000633955.1 Camelina sativa
AATCACGGACTTTATGGCCCTTCACTTGACGAAGTTTGTGTTGATATCCATGCACCAACACCACAAGAACATGAACAGCCGGAGTCAGAGGAAGAAGACGAAGAGATGATGTTCAGTTGGCTAGCAGCTGCAATAGGACTAGGACCTGGTATTGCCTTTGGATTGATGATTGGATACATCTTGGTTTGCTACAAACCACAGTGGTTCATGAACCATTTTCAACGAAACAAACACAGAAGCAGAAGA
>NW_010947067.1:0-246 GCF_000633955.1 Camelina sativa
CATTCACATAAAGAACCTCTAAAACAGAGAATTCATATAATTGTGAAAATCGGAGACAGCAAGCAGACAAATCCAACTGGTTGATGAATTCAAGTTATAAAGTGACAAAATTTTCCTAAAAATCAAGTCTATCAATGCAAACATTTCAAATATGAAAGGTATCATTAAAACATGACACTCATGTCTCGCCTACAGCAAACTAAGACTCTCTACGTAATCCGAAAAAACTAATGCTCTTGTACCACG
>NW_010947068.1:0-246 GCF_000633955.1 Camelina sativa
TTCTATCCTTCCATAGTGACCAAAGTATCCAGGGGAGGCGAGAAGCTACATCTGGAACCCCCGACTGAGAAGCTGCCCGCCAGAAAATAAAATCCAAATTTGCAAAGATTGAAACATAAGGAAAACCATCTGGGCTTAACCGAACCGGTGACAACCCCCATACATCGCGCGAGCGTGGGCACTCGAATAGAGCATGATTGATCGTCTCTGGTGCAGAATCACACCGTTTGCAAAGAGTATCACACC
>NW_010947069.1:0-246 GCF_000633955.1 Camelina sativa
ATCAAAAAGAAAAGAGTAAAGAAAAGTCAAATAAGATTGGGAGTATAACAAAGAAAGAAAAGGAGCTAGTGTTTAAAATAAACATTAGCCTTAGAGATATACAAAAATAATAAGACCAGAAGTTACAAAGGGGGTTTAAGAGATCAAAATCTGAGTTTTTGGGTTGATAAGAAAGAAAAAAGGAATGAGAAAAGGGTAAAAAAGCTTCTAGGTGGGTAGAACATCAAGAGCTAAGTTTTGTATGCC
>NW_010947070.1:0-246 GCF_000633955.1 Camelina sativa
TATCTTCCCATCACCCACTTTCAGTATCCAATCTGAAAAGTCCTTTAGCTCTTTAGCAGCTTTGGGATTCAAATCCTTTGCAAGAAGCCTCATATTCTTGGTCAACCTCAACACTTTACAATGTTCTCATATGTATGAAGCATTGAGTGCACTCATACATATTTCTGCTCTTCCAGCATTTGGGATAATGGGTAACACTTGTCTGAAATCTTCTCCAAAAACAACCACTTTTCCACCAAAAGGTCG
>NW_010947071.1:0-246 GCF_000633955.1 Camelina sativa
AAAAAATTGAGAAGAGATGCTGATGCTTTCTATGATTTGTCTCTTTCAGTTAAACCCGGAGTAAGATTTCGTGAAATCGGAGAGATAGTCAACCGCCATGCTACAATGTCTGGGTTTTCAGTGGTAAAGTCTTGGTTTTTCTTTCTTGGCTGTTTATGATCATCATAGCATCTGTCTGCGTAATTAAAAAACTTACTTGTGGTTAAACAGGTGAGATCCTATTGTGGTCATGGTATTGGAGATCTC
>NW_010947072.1:0-246 GCF_000633955.1 Camelina sativa
TGTAATACCAAAGGCACTGTAAATTGAAAGCTGAATATTTCGTGTTTTATTCATGAGATCAAACTGGCTTTATATAGCCTTACATTGAACTGAAAGTCCTGAAAATACTGAAACAGAAAACAAATGCAACAGACCGAAATAACAGGTCTTTATTTGACTAAGACTCCTACAAACTCGTTCAACTCAAAGACTCCTTCAAACTCCTCTTTTCTGCAGTCCTTCCCGCCAAAGCTATTTGCTCCAACA
>NW_010947073.1:0-246 GCF_000633955.1 Camelina sativa
GAGACACTCAGAGATCCGAGCAGGTCGGAGATGAGAGGAAGAAGAAGCACCTCCACCAGTAGGCTTCTTAGTTACGGAATTCTGATCGACGACTTTAACAGTCAAAGTGTGACCGCTCGTTCCTGGTTTAAGTTGATCCACCTTCACGAACACCGGTTTCCTCTTCTCCTGCGGCGTCTGCTGTTGTGGTTGATTCCGAGACGGAGGAGGCGGCGGGTTTCTTCCTTGTCGCCGCGGCGGAGGCGG
>NW_010947074.1:0-246 GCF_000633955.1 Camelina sativa
TGATCTCAGCTAAGTATGAGTTATGTTCCTGGAGAGTACCTGAACGAGCCACCTTGGGCTTTCTGGAGAAAAAGTCATTCCTATGGCTAGTAGAACGGAAGGGATAACTGCAACACCAAACATCGTCCTCCACCTAGAAAACCAAGAGATTGAAACTTATATAAAAACAATACTGAACCATGTAAAGAAAATATTGCTCGATGAATAAAGGAGTTCACATACCAAAGAGGGTTTGCTGCAAGGGGT
>NW_010947075.1:0-246 GCF_000633955.1 Camelina sativa
ACGTTTATTATTTAACCTTAAAAATTCACCATTAATTAAAGTTAAAACAAATTCTCATTAAAAAAAAAAAAATCGTCGATATTTTTATATCTTCCGCCGGTAACAAAAACTTCACCAAACGCCGTTTAACGGCCGGTGTTTTTTTTAACGTCTGTTATTTATTTAAACAGCTAAGAGAGGATCCGACCCGAATAAATCACCAATATCTTGAAAATGGTCCTCCACGTGCCAGCTAGAGAATCCAGA
>NW_010947076.1:0-246 GCF_000633955.1 Camelina sativa
AAACTAGCACACATGCTCTAATTAAATATTAAAACACTAAAATTATTTATTTCCTTAATTAATTTACTATCATTTTCTTACGCGTTTTCCTGGACCAAGTACAATCATGCGTCTCTCCTCCGTTAACCAGCTTACAAGAGATCGGAACTTCGACACAATCGTCGGCGATCTACAAGAGATCGATAACATCCGCAGGAGATCGATGACATCCATAGAAGATCGGTGACATACGCAAGAGATCGATGA
>NW_010947077.1:0-246 GCF_000633955.1 Camelina sativa
AAAAAAAAAAGATAAAGAATTTTTGTAATGTGTATTATATATTGTAAGAATGTAATGTTGTGCGTATATCATTTCAGTGTGATTACGAGGTTCTTATATAGAGATGCAATGGAGAACTAATCAGTGAGTTTATGATCGAAGACAAATTAAGGATTTGGGAATCACAATGATATGGAAATTACATATGGAGTAAGTATCTGTTAATGGTACGTTTTTGCAAGTACATGGAAATATATACTAAAGACT
>NW_010947078.1:0-246 GCF_000633955.1 Camelina sativa
ATCCAATTGTACCAAAACAACTTAAAGCTATGACCTCGTCTCAAATAATCTTGAATCATAAATTCTCAACTTATTTACCCGAATCAAAAAGTTACCATATATTTCTCCATATACCTTGTTTAAACGGTTTACGAACCTAATCCGATAAAAAACCACATAAACCTGGTTTGAAACCAATTTTAAAATGGTATACCATTCTAACTTCCCAAATTTGAAACTGCTTCTCAATTACTCGATCAAGCAACT
>NW_010947079.1:0-246 GCF_000633955.1 Camelina sativa
AGGGCATTATTAGTGGAAGTTACTAAGCAAGTGACTCATTGATAAAAAATTAATATAGTGATGAGAGAGAAGAAAATAAGGAAAGAATCGATGCTCAGATTGCTATGGCAAGAACCGATACTCTCAAATAATTAACAGCTGTCATTCACATATTGGTTACAATTAATAAAAGATAATAAATGAATAAAATAATAATTTTTTTTTTTTAAAGTAACGTGAGAGAGTTACTGCCGGTAATGATGGTCT
>NW_010947080.1:0-246 GCF_000633955.1 Camelina sativa
TGTGTGATGGAAAAGAAACACAAGAAGAAAAATCTCACTCAATTCATAATATACTTTACATATTGTATAACAAAAAAAAGCAATTAATGTTAATGCAAGGTAGGGGGAAAAACATGAAAAAGGAACAAAATAGCTTTGCCACAAAATGAAAAAAGGCAGAAAAGAACAGTATTATAAAAAAAAGGAAAAAAGCAACTTGACATACTTTTTAATGTAATTGTGTGCAATGGTGTAAAATAGAAAGAA
>NW_010947081.1:0-246 GCF_000633955.1 Camelina sativa
ATTGTTTTTCCTGCATATGCTACACCACTTTGACTGAGATGATTCTGGTCTGAATGTGCCTTGTGGACGTTGAACATTATTAAACTTCTGAAACCTTGCTGCAAACGCTCCCTCAGCACTCCCACTGTTCCTATCATCTAATCTTTTCTCTTGTCCGTGTAAGGCATTGACTACCTCAGCCACTGTTGTAGTTGAAAGATCTTTTGTCTGCTCTATAACACCCACATATGAGTCAAACCTCTCTTG
>NW_010947082.1:0-246 GCF_000633955.1 Camelina sativa
AACACACTTTACCTTTTTAACACAAGATCCGATTTGTTTCTTGAAATGTTCCAAACCTTATCTTAGGATCTTCTTCGTAATCCAGAAGAGCCTGACCTTCGTTTACCTCGCTTTCTCTTCCTGTTGGGAAGCTTAAACCTAGAAGCCACCGTCACATTAGACTTTGGCTTCTCTTTTGGAACTCGATTTCTCTTTGGGTTAGTCTCTTCCTTCGTCACCCCATCAAGATTGCGGGGAATTCTTTTC
>NW_010947083.1:0-246 GCF_000633955.1 Camelina sativa
TTTTTTTTTCCTTTTGTCAGTGTGATACAATATTGTTTCTATCCCATTTAAATATGGAATCTTAACAACTGAACAATTGCCGGAATAACTTTTGTTGCAATGTTAATAATTAATAAAAGGAATACCTTTCTTGCAATGTTTAATAAAAAGGTTTATTTGGATAGTCAACAACAAACAGAATACGCTCAACGACATATACATATATATATATATATATATTTTATATAATATGAGAAGGTTTTTCTC
>NW_010947084.1:0-246 GCF_000633955.1 Camelina sativa
CCAAACCTTATTAAAGGACTTCTCCCTGAATTGTTGCCTCTTCTTTATGATCAAACCGTTATTAAGGTAAAAAACTTTAGCAAACTCTAGTGATTAATCTAGAAGGTTTTAATATTCATTCATCGCCTGAGACATTTCTGTTTTGCAGAAAGAATTAATTAGGACGGTTGATCTGGGCCCATTCAAGCATGTTGTTGATGACGGGCTTGAGCTGAGGAAAGCGGCTTTTGAGTGTGTATTTACTCT
>NW_010947085.1:0-246 GCF_000633955.1 Camelina sativa
AGCGAAGAGGAGTTTACATTGGACACAAACTTCTGGAGAGAACAAGTGAATCGTTACTGGGAGTTAATGAATGTCAACAAGACTGAAGTGCGAAATGTGATGGACACAAACGCATACATTGGTGGATTTGCTGCAGCTATGAACTCATATCCCGTTTGGGTCATGAACGTTGTACCTGCTACGATGAACGATACCTTATCCGGAATTTACCAGAGGGGCTTAACCGGTGCATATCATGATTGGTAA
>NW_010947086.1:0-246 GCF_000633955.1 Camelina sativa
CACGCTTCACACGTGAGAAGGGTTGTTATTCGGATAAGACTCTCGTCTCTTCTTCTTCCTTCAGTTTTTTTGATTCATTCGTATATTGTAACAGAAAAAAGTGAGATTGTAGAGAGAGAGAGAGAGTAGATCAGAGAGATCTTGTAACCGTTGTGTTGAGCTCAAGTTCGAGCTGAGTTAGTGGATTCCGGAGAGCGAGACTCCGGCGAGACGTAGGTTAACCACATCGGTTAACCGAACTCGTTA
>NW_010947087.1:0-246 GCF_000633955.1 Camelina sativa
TACACCAGTGTTAGCATTGCAAGAGCAGACTAAGCCTTATGTGGTTTATGCAACCTATAGCATTATAAACAAAGAGGCATTACTCAACAAACAACACAAGGTTTGAAAGAAAAGGCCGGGGTTTAAAGGTATGGCAAGGGATTGGGTCAAATAAATAGAGAGAGAGATTCTTAACCCAAAATTAAGTTCCATGAGCTAGCATTCATAGCCCATAAGCAATATATTTTAAAGATCAAATTAAATTCC
>NW_010947088.1:0-246 GCF_000633955.1 Camelina sativa
CGAAAGAGATCTACCAGATGATCTCCGACACCAACCGCAGAGTTGACACCGTTGTAACCCAAACAACCCCATCACAAATCTCTGCCGGACAATCGCCAGCACTCAACTTGGGCGGCTTCACTTGTCGTCTCGACTTTTCGGACGCACAATTCGAGCAGAGGAATCCTCCCTTCAAACTACGTCGAGCATTCGACCAACGAATCCGAATTTACGGATACACGAGAGCTCGACCGCCCCGGTCACCCG
>NW_010947089.1:0-246 GCF_000633955.1 Camelina sativa
CCGGTGAGAAACCCTCACACTTCCACCGCCGATCTGCTTTCCTGGTCAGAAACCCCTCCTCCTCAACATTCTACAACCCCTTCCGCCGCTCGTTCTCACCAGGTCCGTTTGTTTCTTCATTAAATATATTCTCACTTTTTTTTGTTTTTCTATTGAGAAAGCTGAACCGTGATTTCTTCTTTCATTTATTTTACAGCCATCCGATGGAATCAGCAAGATTCTCGGCGGAGGTCAGATCACAGATGA
>NW_010947090.1:0-246 GCF_000633955.1 Camelina sativa
AGACTTTCCTTCATTGACAAAGGCTTTCTGAAGCCAGCCTCCTTATTGGCAGACAAGCGAGATCTTTTCTTTTCTACGGATCAGAAAAATGAGAAGCAAGTCAATGACCAAGAATGTCCTGTCAGCAAAAACATCATAAAAGACCAACTAGATACCTCTAAATTCAGGAGCATGCTTGAAAGGATCATATCCTAATCCATGCAGGTCCTGCTTTGGATTGAGAACATATACCTGCAACAGATAAAG
>NW_010947091.1:0-246 GCF_000633955.1 Camelina sativa
ACACGCCATGAGGGACAAGTTGATAGAAACATGACGCGTAAATATACTGATTAAGTCAAGTCAAATCTTGTTTTAGCATATGATTACGGCGCACTCTATTAGGGAGTTTGATTTTTTATTTTATTTTTAGTAAACTAAAATTCACAGTATATAGTTAGCTGTAATTTTCACGTTATAGATTAGATTTATAAAAAGTGTATAAATAGCTAATTCCACTATCTGTTTGACTTATTTTCTTATTTGCAT
>NW_010947092.1:0-246 GCF_000633955.1 Camelina sativa
TGGTTATGATAGTCTCTCCCAAATCGAATAATCGCCGGATATGGATTCATAGACGTCTTCCTCTCGACGTTGTTGTATATTTGTAAGACCTCCGCAAGGCCCTGCCTATACACCGCAAAACCTCCACTCTGCATTCTCCGAGTCAGATACATTTTCAAACCGTTTTCTTGAAATCAAGATTCTGAAATTTTCATAGACACAACTTCAATTATATATACACAGTTATGTTTTTATTTTGTGTGTGAT
>NW_010947093.1:0-246 GCF_000633955.1 Camelina sativa
CTCGAAATTACTCCCCTTGAAATCCGGTACGCCCGCTTCCAAAAACCGCGACGGTCTAAACGTCTCCGGATCAACCCAAGATTTCGGGTCACGTCCAATCGCAAACGCGTTGATCATCACACGAGATTTCTTGGGAACGAAGAAACCGTCGATACTAGTGTCCTCCGCGGTTTCGTGGAGGAGGAGTGGGATCGGTGGGTGCATCCTTAGGGTTTCTTTGAGTGTGCACTTGAGAAAAGTCAACTT
>NW_010947094.1:0-246 GCF_000633955.1 Camelina sativa
AGTCAACTTTTGGGCCTCTGCTTTCATTCTTCCAAAAGGGTGTGTGAGAAAGATTGAAAGTATGTGTTCTCGGTTTCTTTGGTGTGGGGACATTACTAAGAAACCAAATGCGAAAGTTGCCTGGAAAGCGCTGTGTTTGCCAAAGGAGGAAGGAGGACTCAGTTTCAGATGCATCGCGCAATGGAACAGAACAGTTTGTTTAAAACTCATTTGGAGGTTGTACACCGCTACAGACTCTCTCTGGGC
>NW_010947095.1:0-246 GCF_000633955.1 Camelina sativa
ACAAATACATATGTTGTCCACAAGCCAAGGGAGTGCACAAAGGAGAAAATGAAGAGTAAGTGAAACTCACGTGTTCTTTGGGTCGCTTCCAGTTATGATACGCCAATCATCGTACTCTAATGCAGGGTAACAAATCTTAAGAGGCATATTCCCAATAATGTCGTCCCATTTAGCTTCCATTAAGTTCAATATAGCTTCATTCTGCTTTGGTGTACCCAAGGAGGAAACAATAGACCAAAAGTTTCC
>NW_010947096.1:0-246 GCF_000633955.1 Camelina sativa
TCCAAGGTTCGAGACATGGCGGAGAGATTCAGCAAACTCAACGATAGAGAGAGACGCAAGAAAAGCACAAACCTTTCTTTCTTTCTGAATAAGAAGACCCTCAAAGACAAGAAGTCATCTTTTGATATCATGGACAACAAATTCTCTGAGAACGTCTTGGAGATGGAGGCTTCGTTAGAGAGTTCTATACGGGTGTTACAAGATAAGATTCTTCGGTTACAGAACCAGACGGAACCCGATCAGAAC
>NW_010947097.1:0-246 GCF_000633955.1 Camelina sativa
ATGTCGCATTTGGTTGGTGAAAATGACTTTGGAACTAATGTGAAAGGGTAGGGTGCGTGCGAATGTACGCAATCACACGTGCGACTCATCACAGTTTTAACCCAAATACTTGTTCAAGTATCAAATAAAAATATATACTTTGTATTTTACCAAGAATGCTATAAGCTTACAGTATTAATCCAAAGATTTTGATTAACGATGGTCATTATTAACCACTTAAATTGTCGATGAACCAGGGACCATAAA
>NW_010947098.1:0-246 GCF_000633955.1 Camelina sativa
GAGACTGTTGGTTGATAATTGAGTTTGGACAATAGTTGCAATGTTTCGGTCTAAACGTTGCAGTTTGTGATGTTTCATTAGAGAATCATCAAGTATGAAGAGACACTAGCCATTGTGTTATCTTGTCTATTTGTTAACTATATAAACACATTTTGTCTTGATTGTAAACAACAAGTTTCATGTAAATAATAAAAAATACTTCAGTTTTCGTTCTTGTCTTCTCTAAAGAGAAGAGACAAAGTCTCT
>NW_010947099.1:0-246 GCF_000633955.1 Camelina sativa
ATATTTAAACTTTATAAGAAGTTCAAATATTATAAGTATTTCAATTTATAAAATAATAAAATTTATTCAAACATTTTAAACTTTAATAAAATATATAAATTAAAATATCACATGACGGATTATATGGCAGGACATGTTTGAGTTGATATTAATAGAAAACTAAAATGTCATTAATTCGGTGCTACACGGGTAAAATATTATTTCATTATTTTGTGAACTTTTTAAAAACTTTAAAGATTATTAATA
>NW_010947100.1:0-246 GCF_000633955.1 Camelina sativa
ATAGGTCCACCATTATTATACATTTTGCATTTTGGCCATTCAACAAGCTCAGTCTCTTTTTTTCCTTGTTCATAAATGATTTTAATTTGTTCGCTTTTCCAAATGCATCTTTCTATCGCTTTTTTTCTTTTGGTTGCAAAAATGTCGTTTTCTCTCCTCACCCCCCTTTTCCGGGATTTTACCTATCACAATGTAATGAAATTGCATGTTCCTCTCTTGCCATTCGCAAGTTCCATTGTAATGTCT
>NW_010947101.1:0-246 GCF_000633955.1 Camelina sativa
ACCTTGGCATGATCTTAGTCTTTATATAAAAGCATGAAACTTTCCATGGACTCTTCTTTTTCCATCTTAGTCTTTACACTCGAAAGAATTGTGAATTTTACAAAAACTAAAAATCTTATGTCACTATATTTAATAGTTACACTAAAGGGAAGTAAGTTGATTGAAAGCCTTGATCATTGTAGGGCTTGTGAAAGCATTTGCAGCTCTGATCATTGCAATGCCTGTGAAAGCATTTGCAGCCAATAT
>NW_010947102.1:0-246 GCF_000633955.1 Camelina sativa
TCGTTGGCCACACAATATGAGCACTCTCTGAAACCAAAGAGTGCAAATTTCGTAAATTCCAAAGCTGGAAACCTCACAGAGTTCACAAATTTGATCAAAAATTACCACGCACCTTTAAGAAGTCAGGCAAGTTACCACCCAAATATTCCTGCAGTGTCATACCATCCTCTTCTAATACATCTCCCCCCGTGAAAACAATGATGAGGTAATCAACAATCTTACTGCCGAAAAGGACCTGCAAGGTAC
>NW_010947103.1:0-246 GCF_000633955.1 Camelina sativa
GTAATAGCCATGACTAAAACGAGAGACATTAATAGAAAAACATGACATGATTAGAATTATGTGTGTAAATTCAATATGATTTATATCTTCAGCTCAACACTTTTACGAAAAACTTGGCTTGGTAAAAAACATAAACGGAAATTGGAAAAGAAGATACAGTGCTAAGAAAGAAAGTAAAGCTTCAAAATTGTCAATGCCCACCAACTATGCAATATTCTGCACAGAGAAACCACTTCTCTTTGTAAA
>NW_010947104.1:0-246 GCF_000633955.1 Camelina sativa
ATACCTGAGCATCTTCTGTCATTGAATCAGCCTCATCTAGGATGATGATCTTAAATGCTGGGCATGGATAACCGCTGAAGAATCAAATTGTAGGTGTTAGAGGAAATACAAACCACACACAGTAAAAACGAGAAAATGACAACCACAACAACAAAAACTTAAGAAAAGCAAATAAAAATTACACACCCTTGACGATGATTAGACCCAACAGCAACAGCAGCAAAATCCTTGATCTTTGTCCGAACA
>NW_010947105.1:0-246 GCF_000633955.1 Camelina sativa
AACTATGGTTGGCATTACTACGAGGGAACTTTGCCGTTTAATCCCTCAAGTTCTTCTAAAATAAGCAACTCAACAACAAAGATTACAAATCCGATCTTGCCTGTAATGTGGTACAATCATTCAGAAGGATCAGCATCAATAACTGGTGGATACTTTTACCGTTCCTCCACTGATCCATGCTTGTATGGAACGTACGTTGGCTCATTCCCTCTTCTTCTCCTTATATATATCATTCATGTCAGTATT
>NW_010947106.1:0-246 GCF_000633955.1 Camelina sativa
AAGACGAGAACATCGCGAGGGGAAAGAGCGCCAATGTCGCCGTGAAGGGCGTCGAGAGGGGAGAGGAAAGAGGAACGGAAGCTGAGAGAGACGAGCGTCTGGGAAACCTTGTTGGCGACGAAAGCGGATTTGCCGACGCCGGTGAAGAAGACGGTGCCGGAGGTGGAGAGGAGAATGCGTGAGAAATCTAGGGTTTGGGAGAGATCGAGATGTTTGAAGAAGTGATTGAGAAGATCTTGCTGAGAT
>NW_010947107.1:0-246 GCF_000633955.1 Camelina sativa
AACACTAAGCAATTCAAGTGGTATAGAATTATAGTATTTACCATCATTAGGGTTACTGAAATTGATGTAGGCATATCCCAAAGAGCGACGGTTCTGATCACGACAAACTCTAACCGAGACAACAGTAGCTACATGTTTGAACAAATCAAACAGATGCGCTTCGGTCACTCTCGGGTCCAGATCTCCCGCATAGAGCGACGAGTTCGGGTGGGTTTGATCGGCCACTGCTGCCACCGTCTCTGGAGA
>NW_010947108.1:0-246 GCF_000633955.1 Camelina sativa
AAAAAAAAAAGAAAAAAAAAAGACTATCCTAATTTGACAAAACTAACCATTTTGGAGAAAAGATTCATACGCAAAAAATAGTAACTATTCTGATGGGGACTTTTGAGCTGATCCACTTAAGTATAAAGGGAGCAAAAATCAAATCTTTTACCAGGGTGCAATCTGATCTGAAGAACCCTAGAAGCTGCGTCAGCCTCCACAACACCATCTGAAGGTGGGTCTCTGAGTACCACCGACAGAGAAAAC
>NW_010947109.1:0-246 GCF_000633955.1 Camelina sativa
GTACCAGCCCAGATCACCCTATGGCTTCCCACCTCCAGCTGCTTATCTAGGCTATCCAGGTTACCCTCCCATCCCACCTCAATACTTCATGGATCTAGCTCTCTACCAGCATTTTTGCCAGCAGCATGGTCAACATTTTGACACACGCAGTCCAGCTCGACCCCCCCACTGGAGCACGCACTCGACCGAGTGCCGGTCCATCGCCGTCGTCGAGCTGCCCCAATCTCCATCTCCAAGTCACCAACA
>NW_010947110.1:0-246 GCF_000633955.1 Camelina sativa
GATATAGTTCTTGTCCGACTATAAGGCACTGGAATGGTATTAAACACATCCTGCGGTACCTGCGAGGAACGGTAGATTTTGGTCTATATTATACTAACCATAACAAAGAAGGTTTAGTTGGTTTTGCTGATGAAGGTTATCTATCCGATCCACACAATGGTAAGTCACAAACAGGTTATGTATTTACACACGGTGGTATGGCGATCTCTTGGCGTTCAATGAAGCAGACTCTTGTGGCCACATCGT
>NW_010947111.1:0-246 GCF_000633955.1 Camelina sativa
AAAAAAAAAAGTTTCTTTGATGGGTAACGGAGTAACAAAACTGAGTATGTGTTTCACAGGCGGAGGCGGAGGAGGAGAACGTTACCGGAATCAAAAAAACATCTCTGTTCTTCTACCGGATCCTTTAGACGAAGGTTTAGGTCACTCCTTCTGCTACGTACGTCCCGAACCAACTCTAATCTCATCATCCTCAAAGGTTCATTCAGAGGAAGATACAACGACGACCATGTTCCGTACAATCTCCGG
>NW_010947112.1:0-246 GCF_000633955.1 Camelina sativa
TGGCCACAATTTGAAAGTTCGTGATTTTAACGACATTTTTCTCATTATGTAACGTATGCATTTTCTATTACATCCAGCGGATCATTATTTCAATATCACCAGTTAAAATCTTTGATTTATTTCAACGTATTATGTAATGTATGCATTTTCTATTTCATCCACCGAATCATTATATTATTATCACCAGTTAAAATCTTACATTTATTTCAAAGTATTATGTAACGTATGCATTTTCTATTACATCCA
>NW_010947113.1:0-246 GCF_000633955.1 Camelina sativa
GAGAGTGGGTGACGAAGCCGTGAGAATGATATCATCTACGTAGAGAAGAAGATACGCAATCGATGAGCCATGCCGTAAAACAAAGAGGGAAGCGTCACTTCTACTGTTTTTGAATCCGACCTTGATGGCATAGTGTGCAAAACGTTGGAACCAAGCGCGAGGAGATTGCTTGAGACCATATAAAGATTTTTTGAGAAGGCAAACATGATTTGGTTTTGCTGGATCAATAAAGCCCGCTGGTTGATG
>NW_010947114.1:0-246 GCF_000633955.1 Camelina sativa
TGTAAGAGTTCGGGAGGAATTTGGAGTGTTTACACAACAATTATACCTATTTTGTCCCAAAACAGGCTAAACCCAAGAAAACATTGATTAAAAGCAGTAAACAGCTATGTTACTCTTTCTATGGTCAAAATATGTAACAATCCAATGCATTTGACTAATTATAAGAGTTCGGGTATAATTTGGAGTATTTAGACAACACTTATCTGAAATGGGACACCACCGTCCGTACGGCCGTACGGACGTCCG
>NW_010947115.1:0-246 GCF_000633955.1 Camelina sativa
TTTATATGCATTTATATGAGATAATATTCTGTCTGCTCACTTCCATAGATCAATCTGACAACTAGAAGAAGTAGAAGCTGCATATTCTTCTCCCATGTCTGAAACCCTTTTTGGATCTTTTTCTTCATCAACTTGGTACTCAGCATTGCTTGTTTCCTTGGCATTGTTCTGTAGAGAAGCAGAGGCAGTGGCGGCCTCCTCGTTGCTGAGCTGAGAAGCAACAAATTTATCGAGAACTCTCCAGTC
>NW_010947116.1:0-246 GCF_000633955.1 Camelina sativa
GGATTCAAATACTACCTTTCTTGCACGCTTGATAGCAACAATAGTTCCATCATCAAGCTTTCCCTTAAAAACAACTCCAAAACCGCCTTCTCCAATTTGGTGAACCGATGCAAAATTTGCAGTTGCCCTTTGAAGCTCCCCAAAAGAAAAAATTACGGGTCCAAGGTGCCAACTTTTGCTAGAAGATGAATCTTTACCAGGACTTAGAAATCTTGAACCAGAAAAACGATATTGACCTGAAACCTT
>NW_010947117.1:0-246 GCF_000633955.1 Camelina sativa
ATGTTTGAGTAAATATGATTTATAAAAAAATATGGGTTGATGTAATGAGTTGATTTCAGATTTGGCAAGAAAGCATACAATGATGATGTGTGTTTTCATGTACCCACCACATGTGAGTCATGTTTTCGGATGATTGCACCAATTTTGGGTTTCTTCCTATTATTTCGATATATTGAAAAACACAAGTTGAAGTGATATTGCAAACAAGGTTTCAATATTTCTCTCGACATAATCAAATATTGTAAC
>NW_010947118.1:0-246 GCF_000633955.1 Camelina sativa
ATTGTTATATATTTTGAACCTAGAAAGAGTAACATAGCTGTTTACTGATTCAAATTAATGTTTTTTCGGTTTTAGCCTGTTCGGGGATAAAATGGGTAAAAGTGTTGTCTAAACAATCCAAATTCATCCCGAAGTCTTAAAATCAGTCAAATGCATTGGATTGTCGCTCATTCTGATCCTGGAAACAGTAACAAAGCTCTTTACTGCTTCAAATCAATGTTTTCTTGGTTTTAGCCTCTTTTGGGA
>NW_010947119.1:0-246 GCF_000633955.1 Camelina sativa
TTGTTTTTAAAGCGAATAGTACCATTTGGCATGCTAGACTAGGACACCCTCACACTAGAGCTTTAGAACTTGTGTTTCCAAGTATTTCTTTTAAAAATAATGAGTGTGAGCCTTGCATTCTTGGTAAACATTGCAAATCTGTCTTTCCTAAGTCTTTAACTATTATGAGAATTGCTTTGATCTTGTTCACTCAGATGTTTGGACTTCTCCTTGTTTGTCTAGAGAAAATCAAAAGTATTTTGTTAC
>NW_010947120.1:0-246 GCF_000633955.1 Camelina sativa
CATATATGATATATGACCAATTGTTATAACTATATATGCAAAATTGAACAGCATGCTTACTAGCGTACATCTATCTCGCATACTTATACACATTATATTTGCTTGTCAAAAAAATCAAAAAAATCAAAAAAAAATCAAAAAAAAAAAAAACACACACACACACACACATTATATTTATAATAAAATTTCAGTAAAAGTTAACAAAGAACAAAGAATTAGTAGAAGATTTTAAGCAAGACTCTCTAT
>NW_010947121.1:0-246 GCF_000633955.1 Camelina sativa
ATAGGAACGTAATGGAACAACTACGCATTGGAAAATATTTATGTATATAATTTAACTAGACGTATAAATATTTTGATAAATAATTTATGTTTATTGATCCCCACCTACGTCTACGTGAGTTTTTAACAATGATTATTAAGCTATACATAGGGTGTATCAGTTCTGAAACTGTTTAAAATACTTTAATCAACTTCTAATTAACAACTTCAAGCGGGGAATCACAAAGTGGTGCATAATAAACTCAAT
>NW_010947122.1:0-246 GCF_000633955.1 Camelina sativa
AAGAAACCTGTAGCTAAGCTCACCTAAAGGAAAGAAAAAGGATAGAATGAATTTGATCAACAAAAAGTATCCAATCCTAAGCGTGGTCTCAAAAGTCTCACATTTTGTGATTGCATTACTAAAACAATATCAGCAGCTTTTAAATTACTTTACACGGTGCATTAAAGAAGAATTGTTTTGGCCATAGTATCAGACTGATGCAAGAAAGAGCTAGAACTTCCTTATTTTTTATGAGTGCTCAGTGGC
>NW_010947123.1:0-246 GCF_000633955.1 Camelina sativa
TTAACATCCAATCATGGATGTTAGAGAGCGGAAAACAACTTCTTCACAAGGAATAGTGAGTCCCATGTCATGATTGAACCCAAACTCTTCCTCTGCCTGTTGAAGCAAACTCTTGAACTTGGGATGAGTCAAGAAGGAGATGGGTACGATGTAACGGCTCCTCTTTTCGCCTACATAGACGGCAAAATGACCCTTTGGTACGTCAACAGGCAGGCCATCCTCGTCATAGCATTGATTCTTGGCCAA
>NW_010947124.1:0-246 GCF_000633955.1 Camelina sativa
CTAGTCTTGGACCTTACAAGTTGCTTCTACTCTCTTGTTATTTTCTTCAATTCCTCTTGCAGGAAGCGATTTGCTCATCTCTTGAGGATTACAACAAGCAAATAGAACAACTGAAAGAGGAGATGAATGATGCCACACGTGGTGCGGATAACATTAGAAATGATATTAGTGCGCTAACTCAAAGATATGCTGTAATCGACCGTGACGAGGAATGCGGGGTATGATCATCCAGCAGAACTTATCTAT
>NW_010947125.1:0-246 GCF_000633955.1 Camelina sativa
GAGCATGGTCACAAGACGAGATACCAACAGACCAACATACCAATCCATCAGCCAATCTAGACACTCGCACGTTTCATCTCCAATTCTCAGTAGCTTCCCAATACCAACGTCGTCCTTGTTCCCTTTCCCGCCTTCAACTATCTCCCTGTGCAGATACACATTATCGTAAATCTTTAATGTCAAAGTAAAATAATTGACTCCTCGAGAGCTCGGATGAACAACATTATTACCAAACTGCTTGTCAGA
>NW_010947126.1:0-246 GCF_000633955.1 Camelina sativa
AATACTGATTTGATGGGCTTGGCTGATGAAGATGTAATGATGTTATTGCCACAGTTCTTCGCACCCAAAGATATACCAGACAACGTAGCGTAAGATTCCACTGCCTTTTTCTAATTCTTTCAATTTTCTCCTTTCTTATTAGGTGGCTTAAGCCGTTCACTTAGTTTTGGAATATGTTAGTTATGGTTGAAAGATGAATAAAAACATAAATGATTGAACTGACTTCAGTTATTGTGCTAATTTTAG
>NW_010947127.1:0-246 GCF_000633955.1 Camelina sativa
TCTACAATGCCATGATCGCGGCGTATGCATTATATGGTAACGTGAAAGAAGCAATGGCTCTGTACAGGAGCTTGGAAGATATGGGGATTAAACCAGATAGTATAACATTCACAAGCCTTTTATCTGCGTGTAACCATGCTGGGGATATTAACCAAGCTATAGAGATTTTCACTGATATGGTTTCAAAACATGGCATGTATCCATGCTTGGAACATTATGGACTAATGGTAGATCTTCTTGCATCAG
>NW_010947128.1:0-246 GCF_000633955.1 Camelina sativa
AAGGATAGCATGATTGACTGGTTGCGGGTCCTTTGGATCATGGGCCACAGCTACTTGGGTAGAGACCGCTGAACATCATTTGGACAGGCCGAGGCTATATGGGCTGCGCGCCTTTTTATGGCTGTCATTTTCTGGGCTATTTGGATGGACTCAGATCCTTTCATGTAGGAGATAGATGGAAAGCAGCTCTCTAGCAACAAACAGTACGGAGGGAACAACTGACCTCGAACTGACCTAACACTGAAG
>NW_010947129.1:0-246 GCF_000633955.1 Camelina sativa
AAGAGGCCCACAACAAAAGGACACTTCGAAGCACCCAACAACTCTTGATGTTCAGCGATCACATAATCCTTGTTTTTGTCCAGAAATAGATCAGACTGATACTGGACCTGAAATGAAATTACACAAAGGAGAAGTACTAATAAGAAACGTATAAGATAGTAGCTTTTGTTGTACAACGTTAAATTATCTTTTAAGGAAAAGGAACCTACTTCTCCAGCGTAATGAGCAACAGCAAAATCTGTTCGA
>NW_010947130.1:0-246 GCF_000633955.1 Camelina sativa
CTCCAACTTGGTCAATCTGCGTGCCGGTCGCGTCATCACTGTTCAGCAAGACGTTGAGGGCAACTTGGTTTGGTTGCGCTACAAGTCTTCTCAAGACAACGACGCACAACGCGCCATTTTGGTCGAGCGCAAAAACGGTGTGTATTCAGCCCGTTTTGAAGACATCAGCTACGACCGTGGCACCGTTGCACGCGCTGGAAAAATTGATTCATCCCTGTTTGCGGCAGCTGACAAGGCAGGTCTTCC
>NW_010947131.1:0-246 GCF_000633955.1 Camelina sativa
TTTGTCTCATTTGTTTATTCAGGGCATTGTGTTATTAGGCTCTGATTAAACTGTGTAGAGAACTCTGGCTTCACGTTTTCAGTTGTGGTTCTTTAGAGTGATTACTGTTTATTTCGATAGCTGTTGTTTCTAGTGATTCTCAATCATCAGATTGGTATGAATTTATACGTTAGCATCATCTTACTGCAATTTTGGACTAGGAAGACATTAATTTAGTTATACAGATTAGTCTATGTGTTCACTTTA
>NW_010947132.1:0-246 GCF_000633955.1 Camelina sativa
TGCAATTGCTGGTTAACAGTTCTGATAAAGAGATGAATCGTCGCAAGGATATGGTTGGGAATTTGAGATCAAAAACAAATCAGGTGGCCTCTGCTTTGAATATGTCAAACTTTGCAAACAGAGACAGCTTGCTTGGTCCAGATATAAAGCCGGATGATGCGATGAAAAGAGTCTCTGGCATGGACAACCAAGGAATTGTTGGATTTCAACGGCAAGTTATGAGAGGTAAGCTGTGGTATGTAACAC
>NW_010947133.1:0-246 GCF_000633955.1 Camelina sativa
AAAACAGCGAGCAGACCAAGAGCCGCAAAGAACCCTAGACCGCCACTCAACCATGCCAATGCTTCATACTGCTCATCATCATCCCCCAACAAAACAAATCTCAATTCAGAAACAATCAATTTACTACTAAAATCTAAATAGATACAAACATACCTTTCCGACGGTATCAGCAATACGATCAATGCAAGGTTCGGGAAAGGCAGTCCCGTTGTCCCACATGAGCTCGTCGTTAACCGAAAGCTGAGT
>NW_010947134.1:0-246 GCF_000633955.1 Camelina sativa
AGAGAGGCAAAAGAACCCGAGACGTCTCTATTGTTCAAGAGAAATTTGCAAATCGGTTCGGCTGCATACACCCTCTCGACTTTTCCGGGTTGGCCGTTCTCTTCTGCTACAATGGAACGGCATTTGAAAACCAAATAGCTAGCAAGAAATCGCAGCATCCGGTCTAGCAAAACTGGAGCCTCCGGGTTGCTCGGTTTGATTGGGAGTCTTTGTGCAATCTCAGAAGGTGAGAGCCACAAGCTGTCG
>NW_010947135.1:0-246 GCF_000633955.1 Camelina sativa
CCAAAAGAGCATACAATTCTCTATACATACATCAATTGTATGGTATGACAATCCTATCTTTCGCACTAAAGTCTATGTCTCGTAATATGAACCAGTAGCTTGATTATCCTCTGGTAAAACATCCAAAAATAATTCAGCCCAATCGTCCATGCATTCCTCAGACAAATTATTGTCTACCTTGATGTTCATGAACCTAGACACCAATGATAGTTGCGAATGACCTTCATGACATCCATCATAAAGTGG
>NW_010947136.1:0-246 GCF_000633955.1 Camelina sativa
AAAATCTTGCAATCATAATTAAACGCAATCCGAATTATTATACTTACACAAATCAAAGTCATTTTCAGCTATATTAACTTGGTCAGGCGGCCGTCAACTTTAATGCTTCACGTAAATATACATTATACGCGTATACACACACATAGTCCCCCCAACTATTCTAATAACTCACTCAATTAATTATACAGCCTTCCATTTTAGGTGAGCTACTAAGCTACTTTTCTTTCATGTCAATCAACACAACAA
>NW_010947137.1:0-246 GCF_000633955.1 Camelina sativa
CCAACGGAGGGATCGCATTGGAATCACAAAGATCTTTGACAGACGGACTCAAACTCTGCTTCATGAGTCGTAGAATATCAAAACAGCGATCATCCTCATGGGAATTCGCAGCTTTAATTGCAGAATATGCCAAACGGTGAAGATCAGATGATCTCTCTTCCATTGCAATCGCAATCTTCATCATCATCTTCTTCAAAATTCAAGTGTTTCCTCTGTTGAACGCTCCAAAACGTTGTAAGCTAGCTA
>NW_010947138.1:0-246 GCF_000633955.1 Camelina sativa
TATCATTCTGAAGTTTAGCTTGAGAACGGCCAGTGAATCTGAAGGTGTAGAAGACAACAACACTTCTGAAGATAGTGACAATGTAGAAGACGACAGTTCTGAAGATGGAGACACTGCAGAAGACAACAACAACACGTCTGAAGAAAAACCGGTGGAGTGACTCTTATTATTTTCTCGGTTATCCGATAAGAGCATGAAAACCTGACTAGAGATCTTATTACAATTTTGAAATTTCTACTGCTACTA
>NW_010947139.1:0-246 GCF_000633955.1 Camelina sativa
AACGTATCGTACAAAGGGTTTGTGTTGCAGTCGATCATTCGGCGTATTTATGTTCATCTCACAGTGTCCAAATTGATCTTTAGTGGGACTGTGGGGGTGGGGTGTCTGAAAAGAACATGTTCGACTAATATTATTATTATCCCATGATATAAATCTAAGCATTAATATCATATGATAAAATAAAGCAAAAATACAGATGATGTCTTTTAGTTGTCTGCGGGAAAATGTTTAAAAGATGTTGTAAAA
>NW_010947140.1:0-246 GCF_000633955.1 Camelina sativa
TACAAGGCAAAGTGTTACTTAAAAGTCGTGGCATGTTGTGATAGAGATGAAGATGAAGAAGAATGGAGGAAGAGACAGACCACAGACATATCGTCCATGGAGATTCCTCGTCTCTTTTTCTTCCAAGCCCGAACTGCTTGCTCTACTAACCGCTTAGCCGCCTTTGGCCGCTCAGCCGTGGAGGAAACAATCTCTACAGCCTCTTGGTTAGAGATCACATCCCATATCTGTTATATTCAATCCAAA
>NW_010947141.1:0-246 GCF_000633955.1 Camelina sativa
TCTTCTTCATTATAGCTCTGATATCACATGTTCGCATTTGACCAAATCTTGTGATAACATTAAGATTAAAATCTCGTCTTTTAGTTTTAGGTTTTATCATCTACCATGAAATATAAATTTCAGGTCTTGACAAAAAAGAAGAGCTTAGTGAAGCTGAAGAAATATGCAGTAAAGCAGCAGCACAAATTCATTATGTATGCCATCAAAGAAACAGTATAACTATCTTTATTTCAGCTGCTACAACCA
>NW_010947142.1:0-246 GCF_000633955.1 Camelina sativa
AAGAAGATCATTAAAAACATTGCAAACACAGAAGAAGCGATAAACGGGTCTAGCTCTTTCTCTGTCAACTACATACAGAACATAGATGATGAAAACTATAGATGACATTTCAGTTTAAGCTTAACAAATCTCTCTCACAGGACACGATGTAGTAAGCTGAATCAACCTATGACTCTCTCTCAATGATCGTTTTAGAACAAATTAAAAGACCCCTAAATCTGAAACGAATGGTCAATTATTCAAACT
>NW_010947143.1:0-246 GCF_000633955.1 Camelina sativa
GATTCCCAGGTGGAGTTTCACCAATTTCAACAAAGCTTGGAATCATCTTCTTCTTACTCCTATCACTTATAGCTACAGGGAAACGAGGCAATGGCTGTGAAAAAGGGATCTCTTCACTCGAATTCACGAAATCGATAATTCTCTTAAGTTTAACCGAACGACCTAACGAACAACTCTCAGACGAGACGACTCCTCCGTTATCGCCATCCCCAGTCAAATCTTCCAAAGCGAGAATGATATCGAACA
>NW_010947144.1:0-246 GCF_000633955.1 Camelina sativa
TTTCAGAGTATTCAAAAGCTCATCACCAACGCTTTGCGTCTCTCTCATCAGCTCCAAATCAAAAACTTCATTAGTCCACTCTTCTTTCACAATCGAAGCTACCCATTGAGGCAAATCCATCCCGTTCGTTGGCTCTCCTGGAGATTTCCCAGTCAAAAGCTCCAGTATGATGATCCCTAAACTGTAGACATCAGTCTTAGTGCTTGCGTTCTTGATCTTCGAAAACTCCGGTGCTCTGTATCCCAA
>NW_010947145.1:0-246 GCF_000633955.1 Camelina sativa
ATGTTAATGCAACAAAAACTTCATAATTCACGTACCCACACCAACAAGACTACTAGATGGTAATTCTTGTACCCACACCAACAAGAAAACAAGATGTACCCACAGATTCTTTTCTTACCTTCAATTCCATTAGTATGTATGAGATTTTGAAACAAAGCCTTCTTTCCTTGATGGTTCCTTCACTATCACCCATCTCTCAATGCGAAAACCTGTAATGTAGTTAAACGTTTAGAGAAAACAACAACC
>NW_010947146.1:0-246 GCF_000633955.1 Camelina sativa
ATGAAGGGTCTTTGCAGTGTTAACAATGTAGATAAAGCTCTGTATCTCTTCAGTACTATGAGTAAATATGGTATTAAGCCAAATAGAGTGACTTGCAACATAATCGTGCATGCACTTTGCCAGAAAGGTGTTATAGGTAACAACAACACAAAACTCCTTGAAGAGATCTTAGATAGTAGCCAGGCGAACGCACCCTTAGATTTAGTCACCTGTACCATTCTGATGGATAGTTATTTTAAGAGTGGA
>NW_010947147.1:0-246 GCF_000633955.1 Camelina sativa
TGTTACAGGTGCTCAGAAAACCTGCAGCTTCCTGTAGACTTTCTCATCTTCAAGAGGAAGCATCATCTTCTCAGATGCGGCACTTGCACCACTGTTCTCAGATTCTCACTTCAATCGAGAACTCATTTAGTTCCTGCCGTAACACATGACACTGATGTTCATAGGAGTAGCAATTCAACGACAGAGTCTCCCAGAGACGGAGCTCCCTCCCAACCCGAAAAGCTGAGCTCCTCTGTTCAGGATGAG
>NW_010947148.1:0-246 GCF_000633955.1 Camelina sativa
ATTTGGATTGTTTAGACAACACTTATACTCATTTTATCCCAAAATAGCCTTAAAACAAGAAAACAAGCTAAAACCGAGAAAACTTTAATTCAAAGCAGTAAGCAGCTTTGTTTTTGTTTCTTGGGTCAAAATGTGTGACAATACAATGCATTTGACTTATATTAAGAGTTGGTAATGAATTTGAAGTGTTTAGACACCCCTTATACCCATTTTATCCCAAAACAGGCTAAAACCGAGAAAACATTG
>NW_010947149.1:0-246 GCF_000633955.1 Camelina sativa
CTTCTTCCTTCAAGAAACCATGGACAAAGTTGTTAGAATGTCGTCAGAGAAAGGAGTGGTTATTTTCAGCAAGAGTTCGTGTTGCCTGTCCTATGCTGTCCAAGTCCTCTTCCAGGATCTCGGGGTTCACCCAACGATCCATGAGATTGATAAGGACCCTGAATGTCGTGACATCGAGAAAGCACTGATGAGGCTTGGGTGTTCCACGCCTGTCCCAGCCATCTTTGTGGGTGGGAAGCTCATTGG
>NW_010947150.1:0-246 GCF_000633955.1 Camelina sativa
CTAGATCAAAACCACAGCTCCAGGAACTTTCGCAAACACAGCAAAGCTAGTGAGTGAAACAGGGCCAAGTCTTGATCTTGAACTTTCTCATACGGCAACTTCAGAGAATTCTCTGGTTTTGACACTGCAGCCACGACAGAGCCTACTCTTGGTACAACCACACACAGGGTCATCATACACTGAAAGGGTCGCTCCTACTGACTTAGAAACTGAAACTAAAAACATTACAGCACTTCCTCCCTTGAT
>NW_010947151.1:0-246 GCF_000633955.1 Camelina sativa
ATCACTTTCACCGGTTACGTGAATCTCGTTATGAGCTGGAACAAACAAAACATCTCCTTGGCTAACCAACAATTGAGTTGAACCGGTTTGTAATTTCCCTTCTCCTTCAATAACCAGATAAACCGAAGGACCCGGTACTGCTGGGAAAACCGTCGATTTTCCTCTAGGAAGATCACAGTGATCTACTTCGAACTCATCGAATGGTGGAAGATACCTCGTAACGTAAGGAGTTAGAGGAAACCCTTT
>NW_010947152.1:0-246 GCF_000633955.1 Camelina sativa
GAACCCATACGGTACTCTAGACGGTAGCTTAATCGTAGCTTCAAGCTCTAAACTACCGGCATTAATAATCTGAAGCTCCGACGTCTCTTTTTCTTCGTCATGAACGTGACAAAATATATAACCGTCATCTTCATTTTCTCCGCCGTCACCACCGGGCAAGAAAAACGGTTCACCGCCGTATTTCTCCCCGCCGTAAATGTACTTTTTCATCTCTCCGGTGGAAAGATCGACCTTAGCGAAACCGGA
>NW_010947153.1:0-246 GCF_000633955.1 Camelina sativa
AGAAAGCTAAACTTAACAAATACGATTTGGCGAAGAATTTTGATGATATCAAGTGTGGCTAGTAGCTACCATGGTTAAAAAGTGAATAACATAAACATAAACAGATGAGTACCAAATCTCAAAATAAAACATTAAAGTAAATATCAATTTATCGAGAAAACTTAATCCTAAAGCTAGCAGAAAATGGGACACTAGTCTGGTCATTACCTCTCATCTATGCTCGAGGATGCAGCCTGCGTAACAACC
>NW_010947154.1:0-246 GCF_000633955.1 Camelina sativa
AACTATGGACAGAGTGTACTCATCAGTGGACTAGCAGGTGCAGTCTCCATGGCGGGTTCAGGTGGTGGTTTATGGTCTGTTGAAGGCGGAAACTGGCAGATGGCTGCAAAGCTGATTAATCATTCAGATGTTACATTACACCTGAACGAGAAAATTGAATCCATTTCACATCTCGGTAATTATTACGAGCTTAAGTCCACAAAAGGAAACAGCTTCAAGTGCGATGTCACGGTAGTTGCCACACCA
>NW_010947155.1:0-246 GCF_000633955.1 Camelina sativa
AAGCACTTAAGTAAAGCACCAAAGGAGTCTATGGTTCTCATGTTGAATGGGGATAGGGTTTGTCCAGTGAGCGTCAATCTCAACATTGCTCCTCCTGCTATGGAGTTTGAAGGCGCACTTGGCCTTAAGGATTCCCAATCTAGTTTAGAAGAAGTTGACATAGTCGACGTTTTTTATTGCGATGGTTTGTTGTTATGCCACACCAAAGATTGTAGACTCGTGGTTTGGAATCCGTGTTTGGGAGAA
>NW_010947156.1:0-246 GCF_000633955.1 Camelina sativa
TTTTTTTTTTTGGTCACATGCTGACATGCATGTTAAAAAATAGTTTTATTTTGCTACAGATTTTTTTTGTAGTTTTACGTCAGTTTGTTTTGTCAACAAGTTACAAATAGGTTAGATTTCATTTTGTATGGAGACATTCACATACCGAAAAAGTTCATAGCCATCTCAGTTTTACCAATATAGTCGGATTGCTGAGCTGTGTGTTTTCGGGTTACGTTTACATTACGTCTGGATAATGTTTTAATT
>NW_010947157.1:0-246 GCF_000633955.1 Camelina sativa
GAATAATCAAAGATCAACCTCACCTCTCTGAGGTTTTGGTTTACTATTATCTTTAAATGTTTCATTTGAATTCAGTTATGAGCTAGTAGCTTCTTGGTGTGTTGCAGATCAGATACTTGTTACTGGTATATGCATTGGTATAGGCATTTGTTATAAGTTCCAGACTTTGAATCATAAGAAAGCCAGCCAGCTCCCAACAATTCATTGTAGCTCTGTTTTATCATAACTTTTCTTACAATAGTGAGT
>NW_010947158.1:0-246 GCF_000633955.1 Camelina sativa
GGAAGAAAGGAATGTGATTGATCTGACTCCTCTTCAAGAAGAATCATCCCAAACAAATGAGAAAAAAGAAGAAACAAAGTTAGAGAAGCATGAACTAACAAATGAAGAATTTAAATCTGATGAAGTCATAGAAGTTTCATCTACATTACTTCCAAAGGAACTGGAAGGTGAGACCGTTGTTGAAGCTGAGAAGATTGAAAACAACAAAGAGAATGAGGAAGAAGCAGCAGCAGTAGACAATCTTGA
>NW_010947159.1:0-246 GCF_000633955.1 Camelina sativa
TCAGATCCTGTTACTTCCGGCAACGGCGTCAAACATGTTTCAAGCTTAGTGTACCTAAAAACCCAAAACAGAGCAAACCATGATGGAGTCAAATACAAAACTTCCTTTCTAGTGAGACCATCTCTTCTTGTCTAGTAATCAAATATACCAGGCCTGGTCGGGTAGTGTCCGGTGGCAGAAGGGAGGGCGTCGTAGAACTACCCGGTTGCGCTTACAGTGAATATGGTTGGTGGGTTTCTGCCATAC
>NW_010947160.1:0-246 GCF_000633955.1 Camelina sativa
CGTGAGATGGAGCTATGCTTAGCTCTCACAGCCGCCACTTCAAGCAGCCAGGTCGAGGTTGCTGCTTATCTCCTTCCTCATGTACCAAGACCCGTCCTCACTGCTCTCAGCGTTGAAATCCTCAAAGCAGCCGGTGAAAGAAGTGGTGGTTCCCTTTACGGAGTAGAGTTTCTCCTAAAATCAGATTTCCTCCGGGATCCAGTAGCCACATATTCAGTTGCAGACACCATTGCAAAGTCAGAAGAC
>NW_010947161.1:0-246 GCF_000633955.1 Camelina sativa
GGTGGAGAGATCTTATATACTATAACTCTGTTTAATCTTTCTTCTTCGTTTCTCTTGGTCTCTTCTCATTATCGCGCACCCATTGATCAAATAGTTTCTTATTTCTCTCGATCTCCGTCCAAACCATGAGCACCGGTCGATCAAGTAAGATCTCTCTCTCCAGTCGATCTAATTGTGTTTTTTTTCCTCCATTTCGTTATTGTTAATCTGTTTCCCGATTTGTTAAACCTCGCAGCGGCTCACACA
>NW_010947162.1:0-246 GCF_000633955.1 Camelina sativa
CGTTCCACAAAACCGTAGAGGCGGAGTTCTTGTGAGTATGTTTCCTTGTGGGAAAAACATCAAGGACTTGACTAATGGATCCGAAGAAACAGATAATCCTGTGGTGGATGCTACTCCTGGTGAAGCAGCCGAGGAAGTCTCTGATCTTCCACTTGAACGTTGCATGAGGATAATGCCTCATGACCAGAACACCGGAGCATTCTTTATCGCGGTCCTTCACAAAGTTTCTCCCTTACCAGGTGAACT
>NW_010947163.1:0-246 GCF_000633955.1 Camelina sativa
ATTCGTTTTCTGACACTTCAAGAAGCAGATATGTTAGTTAGAAAACGTGCTCAACAGAGTGACATTGCTGCAAATTACGTGAAGGCTGTTGGAGATGGAAGTATTGCTTACACTGAACCTCTTAACAACACCAACGGTAAAACTACTTCTCCTCCAAACGGGAGAGCAGCATTTCGGGGAAACGTAAACCACACTCCGATCTTTCAGAACGGTGTTGGATTTGACAATGGGAACGGAATGTGGTCT
>NW_010947164.1:0-246 GCF_000633955.1 Camelina sativa
AAAAGAAGAAAAGAAAAGAAAGAACAATGGCAATAAAGAGATCGAGCAAAGCAACGTTGTCTCAAACAGCATCTATCAAGCAAATGGTAAAGAGATGCTCGAGTCTAAGAAAGATGAAGAACCAAGAAGATGATCTTCCTCAAGACGTGCCAAAAGGTCATTTTCCGGTTTACGTTGGACAGAACCGAAGTCGGTACATCGTTCCCATTTCTTGGCTCGACCACTCCGAGTTCCAAACTTTGCTCC
>NW_010947165.1:0-246 GCF_000633955.1 Camelina sativa
TCCTCTGTTGCCTTGAGTTTATACAAACTCTAAGCTATGTAAGAGTGATGGCTCTAAAAGTGAGTGCAGAGCTTTGGCTTAGGTTACGACTTTGTGACACCTTTTCAGCCATAGTTATTGAAATGAAAAAAAATCAGCCATGTATCAAGTAATCAAAATACAGAAGAAGCTGGTAAGATATGGAGGAGCATGCTGGCTCAAGATACATACATTACCTCACGGAGCTGCTCAACTTCAAAATTCAGA
>NW_010947166.1:0-246 GCF_000633955.1 Camelina sativa
TCATGAAAAAACATTTTCTAGTCGTCCAAAAGGATCTACACCAGGGGCAAATTGATTTGGTTAAGCCAGCAATGTATATGATATATGTTGAGCCAGCCTTATTCCCCTGTCTGATAGGATTTTACCTCATCGCTGCTCCTCATCGGGTATTTCTTGACCAATTGCCTGTAGCGCAAGTCTGTAGTATAAAATCCCCATTGTTGCCATACAGGCTCTGCACATTGGTCACACAGATTTAGGCCACAA
>NW_010947167.1:0-246 GCF_000633955.1 Camelina sativa
GATCCTCTTGGATGTAGGGTTCTCTTCTTGATTATTCCACCAAGTGAAAGGAAGCCCTTTTGCTTGAGCCTCAAACAGTTCAGCTTCTTGCATAGCTAAGTTGAAATCATTCATTCCCGTAGTGTCCACATTCTGGGAGAGGTGTTCTGAGTGGTGTGAGCTTCTGAGTATTTGATTAAAATCCCCTACAACTGCCCAGGGATGCCTCATAACTGGAGTATTATCATTCATCCAAGTCAGTTCCTC
>NW_010947168.1:0-246 GCF_000633955.1 Camelina sativa
TAGTCTGTATTGGGATATGTCAAATAGATTTGTCAAAAATGTTATCATGGTATATAAATCTGAAATTCTTTCACTTGATATATTTTTCACCTTTTAGATTGAGGTCAATGACGTGAGCAAAGAAATGGATCTGGACATCATTAAGCAGAATAGTCAGGTAGTGTTTTCGATCCATCAGACTTGCAATCTAATTTCACATCTTATCCACTGCTGTTTACAACTATAGCTTTGGCAATTTATATTGGA
>NW_010947169.1:0-246 GCF_000633955.1 Camelina sativa
AACGGAGCAAAATATAATTATTTAGGGTAGAGAAGGTACTATGGCAAACACATCCTCAAACTCAGACCCGCGATATAGGGTAAAACCCCTAAGTCATCTTCTCTGCTTTCTGAGTCAATTTAGTTTTTTATCAAATTTCTTGCTTGAAAGCTATATCTTTTCACCCTGGCACTATCAACTTCAATTAACAAACAATACGGATATATCTCTCTATCTCTGATTTCTGTTCAGGCTTATAAGCTAACC
>NW_010947170.1:0-246 GCF_000633955.1 Camelina sativa
AAGCTGTGTCCTTCAAGAATAAGCATCAGAGCAGCAAAGAATTCATCCTCGTAGTCTAAAATCTTATGGAGGAACGATCGTCTCAAAGCAAAAACCTAAAAAAAAGAATCACACAAAAAAAAAAAATCTAAGAATCAAAACCGGTAAGTACCAAATCACAATCCTCAGAAGAAGAAGTAGAGAAAGGCATTATACGCCGAGGGAATAAGTGAGAGCGGCGCGAAGGCTAGCCGGAAGTTGCTGAGC
>NW_010947171.1:0-246 GCF_000633955.1 Camelina sativa
AAAGACGGAGTACAATAAATTAAATCTTCATAACCTTTTGTTTGGATACATACATGATAGGGTTAGAACTTCAAACAACAATATTCTTGCACCAAGCAATATAAACATAATATTTACCTCTTCAGCATCTTATCTAGAAGTAGTTGGTTTGAATTAGTCGTTTGTTTTGTTGTTTGATTCAGTCAGTTTGAATAAGTCTTGTGTTCCTGAGATGTAGGAGGCAAATCCAAGTTGTTTCAGTTTTTT
>NW_010947172.1:0-246 GCF_000633955.1 Camelina sativa
TATGATGCCTACAAAAAACTTAGTTTGCTGGAATTCTTTATTGAATGGATATTCTATGCACGGGAAGGCCAAAGAAGTCATGAGCATATTTGAATCTCTTGTGAGAACGAGGTTAAAGCCTGATTTCATCAGCTTTACAAGTTTATTATCATCATGTGGCCAAGTAGGTTTAACAGATGAAGGATGGAAATATTTCAGCATGATGTCAGAGGAATATGGGATTAAACCAAGGTTGGAACATTATTC
>NW_010947173.1:0-246 GCF_000633955.1 Camelina sativa
ATCGCTAATGGTATAACAAACGAGACTATACAGAAATAAAAGAGAGGGAGCTTATACCATCATGTTTAAGTCTGAAAGATCATCCATGGGTATTTGAAGTCCAAGGAGATCATCAGTATCTGGTAATGCATCGTCATCGATGTTCAACCATGAGCTTAGATCTCCAGCTTGTGTATCAAAATCATCTGGACCACCTAAACCGTCTGGTATCTGCAGGTGAGATAGGTCAAGAGGCTCTGACTCATC
>NW_010947174.1:0-246 GCF_000633955.1 Camelina sativa
TCGAATAACATTCAAATTGAGACCTCGAGCTGAGATCTCTTTAAACTAGAATTTTAGGACATCCTCTCTCATGATAACATCGCAAGTCTTTGCAAGAATAACATATATATAACTTATACCTGTATCAATATGACTTTCACGTAAGCTCGTATGTCTTCTTTATAGAGGCCTAGTATGTCGTCCTCTTGCCCTGCCGCACAGACGCGAATTCTTTGGGATAGGGTACTCATCTCTCAAAGACGTAGA
>NW_010947175.1:0-246 GCF_000633955.1 Camelina sativa
CTAGAATCATCATCTAAAAAGAAAGGCAAACAGTCTTCTTGAGAAATTTCATCCATATTTCTTGAGGGACTGCTTCCAGATGAATGAACATCGTTCATCGTTTGTGAATCTAATCTACTCCTGCAACATTAATCATCATCAACAAAACAGTTTGAACCACAAATGATAGACAAAACTATTTTAGCACCGCATCTACCTTGTGAAATCATATGATTGTTTGTCCGAAAGAAAAGGATGATGAAAAAA
>NW_010947176.1:0-246 GCF_000633955.1 Camelina sativa
AATTAAATATGTTTTGATTAAATTAGCAATGAAACGAGTGAAGGAAAGAAACATTTCTTACCCTATTCTTTTACTTTATTTTTTGTTATGCGTGCATGGAGTTTTGTCTAAATATCTGTAAACAGCTTTAAATATAGTGGAAATTAAATGTGAAATTAGAAAATAATTGAGAAAAAAAAGAAAAAAAAAAAGAGACAACGAGTGCGGAATCTTGGATAAAAGGACACTACCCTTCCCTGTCTTTGC
>NW_010947177.1:0-246 GCF_000633955.1 Camelina sativa
TGTTGTTGTTGTTGATGTTGATGATTCAGCCCTTTCACTACTCGATGAACCTTCCACTGGCATTGTCCATACTCGAGAAAAGCTTTTATTACCACCACCTAAAGAAAGAACAAAACCCAATTACGAAACGGATCCAATCCCAGACAAAGAAAAAAAAAGAAATGAACAAATTAAACCAATTTGATATCGCAAGGGAGAAAAACGAAACCTGAAGAAGATTCAGCAGCAACGGTGTTATCAGCAATG
>NW_010947178.1:0-246 GCF_000633955.1 Camelina sativa
GACCGTTTTGTTGTGGTGTATCCACACAGGAAGTTTGATGCACGATTCCTTGTTGACGAAAATAAGAAGAGAGGACCATGAATTATGTGCCGTTATCGGTCCGGACTGTCTTGACACGATTGCCAAACTGACGTTCACCATAAGCAACAAAGTTCTGAAGAAGATTTGCCACCTCTGACTTCTCTAACATCAAGGAAGTCCACACAGCGCGGGAATAGTCGTCTACCACAGTAAGAAAGTAACGTG
>NW_010947179.1:0-246 GCF_000633955.1 Camelina sativa
CTCAGGATGTCCCTTGAAGCCTTAAGAGGCAAAGGCTTCATAGTATAGGTTTTTCCACTACCTGAGAGGCAAACATAAAACCGAAGATGGTTCACATAGAGAAAATGAGTAAGAATATAGTTAAAGCAGACTAGTCTTTGCGTCTCATAAGTGCATGTTGATTATCGCGTTTCAAACAATTTTCACAGTTAAACTGAAGACGCTTTTACATGCACAGTTTGGGAAAGTAGAGTAGGCCTTAACCTC
>NW_010947180.1:0-246 GCF_000633955.1 Camelina sativa
ATTTGTTTTGTTATTGATCAAAAACAGGAGATAGCTGATATGATGGCTACAGGATCTAAATGTAGATGGGGAAATTGGATCGGCTACATTATCTTTCCGTTCTCTATTGCATTATGCGATGATCCGTTAGAACATCTCCGAAGAGCCAAGTCGATCATTGATAGGAAGAAGAACTCGTTAGAAGCTGTTCTTACATTCGTCGTTGGGAAAATACTTCTCAAGTTGCTTGGGGTTCAGGTCAGTCTT
>NW_010947181.1:0-246 GCF_000633955.1 Camelina sativa
CATGTAATCGCTTCGCCGTCAATTTCACACATCTTCTTCTTCTTCTTCTTTCATCTCTTTGGATCGAGAGAAAAAGATTGATTCATTCTTTTCGTGGGTTTCTTGAAATCTCCGGCGAAAACCTTACATATGGAGACGGCGACGGAAGTGGCGACGGTTGTTTCTACTCCGGTTGTTACGGTTGCGTCGGCGGCTGCTGCGGCGACGAGGAAGAGAGAGAAGCCGTATAAAGGGATAAGGATGAGG
>NW_010947182.1:0-246 GCF_000633955.1 Camelina sativa
ACCTTGACTTTGAACATTTCTAGTTCTTCATTCGTTGAGAGAGCGTAAAAACATGTCCATACTTGAGACTTCCTTAAACTCAAATGTTCTCTTTTACATCATACAATCAAAGTCAAAAAAGCTTAAGATACTCCCGATGGGAAATCAAGATTCATAACCTCCTTCATGCTTTTGCATCTACGGAACTGTAGGTGTAGGTAGAGAGGTTTTTTTGGTTGCTAAGCTATAGAACCAATACTGATCAAA
>NW_010947183.1:0-246 GCF_000633955.1 Camelina sativa
TAAATGCTAAGTTGAGTAAGAAAGAACTTGATTTGCTAGTTGTTGAGCTAAGAAAGTATATAAAAGCTATTGGTTATACTTTGGATGACATTCAAGGACTTTCACCTAGCCTCTCATGCATAGGATCCATCTTGAAAATGAATCGTACTCAAGCTTTGAACCCCAAAGAAGGTTAAACCCCAACCTAAAAGAAGTAGTTAAAAAGGAGATTCTTAAGTTGCTTGATGCTGGTGTAATCTATCCTAT
>NW_010947184.1:0-246 GCF_000633955.1 Camelina sativa
TAAAAGTATAAATGTTTCGATATATTACAATGAAGTCTTGTGTCCGAGTGGTTAAAGAGTGGTTGTTGGGTTTAACTTTCTCCAAGATCGAGCCTAGCTTGTTACATCTTTTTATTTTTATTTGACTAAAATGACAGACACGTGGATTCCACGTCAGATTAGCCTAACGGCGAAATTAACAGAGTTATTTTTTAATCACATTTTTGTATATTATAGCACAAAATTATAATTATGGGTATGAAATTC
>NW_010947185.1:0-246 GCF_000633955.1 Camelina sativa
GAAGCTGTTTACTGCTTCGAATCAATGTTTTCTCTCAGTTTTAGCTTCTTTTCTCGGTTTAAACATGTTTTGGAATAAAACGGGTTTAAGTGTTGTCTAAACAATCCAAATTCATCCCAAACTCTTCAAATCAGTCAAATGGATTGGATTGTCGCACATTCTAACCCCGGAAACATTAACAAAGCTATTTACCGTTTCCAATCAATGTTTTCTTGGTTTTAGCCTGTTCCGGGATAAAACGGGTTT
>NW_010947186.1:0-246 GCF_000633955.1 Camelina sativa
GCACCGCTCTTCCCTTATGCAGAGAACTCACAATCATCCTTTCAATGTCGAATCCTGATTGTGAAGCATCTGAAACAACTTGTAACTTATGTGATAAATCCCCTTTCGACGGTCTGAAACTAAATGTAGAAACTGAATGTGTTGCCATTGTAGTAAGAGACCATCCCTTTGCAGAGCACATCAAAGTGATTGAGCGACTGGTGTTGGCCTTCTCATTGCTCACACCAAACTGATTTATCCGACAAC
>NW_010947187.1:0-246 GCF_000633955.1 Camelina sativa
ATCAGGAGTTAACTCACCAGTTAGCTCACACTGAAACAGAGAAACAGACAGATGATTAGTGTATTGATTGTCCATAAAGTCAATGCTAGTTCAAAAAGAAGAAGGCCTAAACACTTACATGTTTTCGAGCTCGAGCTTTAAAAGAGGTTTGGCCTGAGCGATGCTTATGTATGCCGGTGCCATCAGGATCATGATATCAAGCATTCCGGCTGTTGGTACTCTTGACTACTGATTTGGGGTCAAGCC
>NW_010947188.1:0-246 GCF_000633955.1 Camelina sativa
TTTTCTGCTTTGTGTTAATCACTGTGTCAGCACGATCACCAAGTACTGCTTAAGCTCTGCTCTACTTAATCATTGTGTCTGCTCTACTTTATCCCCTGTGTTAGTTTTGTCAACTCTCTTTTTCTGAACTATTGCACCACCACTATGGCATCTATAATATATCTCTGTATCTATGTCTCATCCATTACAGCCATAGTAAAGATTTCACCACATGTTCTAAACCTTATAAAACTTCATTCAACACAA
>NW_010947189.1:0-246 GCF_000633955.1 Camelina sativa
AGTCTCTTAAACGAAATCTCTGCACACCAAATATCTGTCTTACATTCCTTATGACAAAAGCGACTTCGACCGCAAGACACCATCACCTTCTCCCACCAAACTGTCACTCTTCTTCTTCCTTGATCGGAATTTGCGGATGAGGAACACGTAAGATGTCTTAGATAGCTAAATTCCGGCAGTTTGTCGAGTCCCTTAACCCTAGTCCCACCCAAATTTTCCTTTGGATCATTCCAAAATAACTTCCCA
>NW_010947190.1:0-246 GCF_000633955.1 Camelina sativa
AAGAATCCTCTTTGGCTTTGTTAACACTGAATCTTTGAGGGACCGTTACAATGCATTCCATTGCCATTCTTTTTTTGTCGATATGTATATATATCGTAGATCCTTTTAAAACTTAAAAGGTTTTCTTAAAAAATATAGAAAAATAACGTGGAGAGGTTTATTTTTGTTTTAGTGATCGGTAAGTGGGAGGGGAAAAGAATGATATTTATAGGTGTGAGAGGGAAACTTAGGTGCGGGGAATAGTAC
>NW_010947191.1:0-246 GCF_000633955.1 Camelina sativa
CTAAAGCTCGAGTGGCTCTGTATTTTGCTGCAGTTGCAAACACTTGAAAAGTTTGCTTTCCAACTAAGCATGACTCGCACAGTTGATTCTCCTTGTCAATCCTTGGAAGACCAAAAACCGTCTCCATTGATGACATGTCTCTAAGGGTCTTGAAACTGATATGACCAAGCCTAGCATGCCATCTCCAAGTTTCTTCTTCGCTTCTTGAATGTAAACAAGCTGGTTTTCCTATCTTGAGATTTATCC
>NW_010947192.1:0-246 GCF_000633955.1 Camelina sativa
AGATGAGGTTTTCTTAAGTCAGAAACAGTTTCTTACAACTACTTGTTGTGACTAAAACAGGTACCGTGAATTGGCCAATAGAGTTGATGAGGCTTTAGGATTCATGGGTGCAGCTGGACTTACCAATGCTCACCCAATCATGACTACTACTGAGTTTTGGACATCCCACGAGTGCTTACTGTTGCCTTATGAGCAAGCGCTCACTAGAGAAGATTCAACATCCGGGCTTTACTATGATTGTTCTGC
>NW_010947193.1:0-246 GCF_000633955.1 Camelina sativa
ATGACATATCTAATTATTATTCAGTTAATTGTTTTTTAAATATAGTGGCATGTTAATGTAATTAAGTAGAAAATTTAAAGATATTTTGCTAAAAGGTGCACAAAACTCTATGGTGGCGACACATCAGCTGTTTCAAAAGTGTGTTTCCCTATTAATATATAAGGATTTTTTTTGGCTCAGCATCAACTTTTCATTCACCAAATCAAAGTTACAACCAAATCAAAGACACATTACATTCACCTCCAT
>NW_010947194.1:0-246 GCF_000633955.1 Camelina sativa
TCTTCAGTCTTAGCTTCACTGTTCTGACTAGGTGGAAAATCCTTGGACGACTGAAGAGCCAATGGCTTCTCAGGAACAATGGTTTTCGAATCACCAATGGCACTTGGTAAAGCATCCTTTTTACTATTCTTGCTTTGCATATAAAGGGCACGCATCTTTGCTTTCTGAATATCATCAGCAGACATAGGGCGGCTTCGAATTGAAGTTCCTATTCTTACTGTCTGAGGACTCTTTCCAGCAGCTTTT
>NW_010947195.1:0-246 GCF_000633955.1 Camelina sativa
ACATATACACACTTGATGTATTTGCGGTTGCCTTCAATAACATCAATAAAGTCATCCACAGTAGCATCCTCACGAAATAGAACCTGCAATATTCCTTACTTAACTCATTAGAAATCTCTCAATAAAGCAACAAGAGTTTAAGTTATATAGTTCTACTCCTAACTTGCGGACAAGAGAGGCTAGGAATAGTTATTGTCCGAGGCTGATTTGAAAACAAGATTAAAGGTGGACTTATAAATACCTCAG
>NW_010947196.1:0-246 GCF_000633955.1 Camelina sativa
ACTCAATGGTTAATGATTTTGTGATATCTTAGTATTGTTTTGTATGTGATAACTTAGGATTGTTTTTGTATGTGATAACTTAGGATTGTTTTTGTATGTGATACTTTAGAATTGTTTAGTATGTGATAACTTAGGATTGTTTAGTTGGTGATAACTTGCAATTGTTTAGTATGTCTATTGTTTTCTTTTGTATGTGATGATTGTTTAGTATGTGATCCATTGTTTTCTTTTGTATGTTTGTAACTT
>NW_010947197.1:0-246 GCF_000633955.1 Camelina sativa
AAAAAATCTACACGCAACCAAGATTTTCGTACTGAAAACACAGCATAAAAGCATATCATAGGGAGAAAACTTACAGCCCCGTACTCATTTATGATATCCAAAGGTGGTGGATAATTCTGTAATTTCTTAGACATTTTTTTGCCATCCTCAGCAAGCACGAGACCATTGCAAATCAGATTTTTAAAAGCTGGTTTATCAAATAATGCTGTAGACAACACCATAAGAGTATAAAACCTGTAGATACAT
>NW_010947198.1:0-246 GCF_000633955.1 Camelina sativa
ACCTACACTCTTTTTCCCTTAAGTATAGTTTTTCCCAAGTGGTTTTCCCTTAAGTATAGTTTTTCGTGACCTTCAAGCTTTATCGACAATAAGTCGCTTAAGCTTGAGGGGGAGTATGAGAACTCACACACACAAGCACCATCCGTACCATACCGGCCGTACAAGCACCATCAGTACCATACCGTCCGTACAAGCACCATCCGTACAATGCGATGGGCCATCCGTACCATGAGGCTTCTAAACAAG
>NW_010947199.1:0-246 GCF_000633955.1 Camelina sativa
CTGACGTGTTTTAGGACATATATATATATAGTTTTTAGGTTTTCCAACCCCTTAAGTTTTATTGTAGCAAGTTTTATTTTTCTGCAATCCTGTGAGATTTTGAGAGCTTTGGGAGAGAGAGATCAGATCTGCTTTGTAGAGAAGAATTTCTTGAACTCCTTCTTACTCTTTTTAATCTCTATTGCTTATTATTCCGAATGATGTTTTGTTCTTCAATGATTATGTCTGAGTAGTTTGCTTGTTAGG
>NW_010947200.1:0-246 GCF_000633955.1 Camelina sativa
TTAAAACATTGCATAAGATTGATCCATATTCTTGATTAAATGAATGTTAAGGGAATAGTTGATTTGAATGCATGTGGACATCTAAGGCTCAAATCAGTAAAGGTTGTGATAGGTTTGTGTAAAGTCTTTAAGTATAGCCCATTCAACTTGCATCATAGTACTAGTAACTTGGACATTGATTCTATCTGGTTTATTTGCAAGCTTTAAGAGCTGAGATCCCACTTTCAACCCTCACCTACCTTCTTA
>NW_010947201.1:0-246 GCF_000633955.1 Camelina sativa
AGTGTTGGAGAGGGATATTTTTCTATTATTTTGTTAAGACTCAAAGGTTGTGGAGTTAATAATTGATTTTCTCGTTGCACTAAATCTCTTAATTTTAATAAATATTCTTTTTTTGTTTCTTGATCATCTATTTTATCTATAATATCTATTAAAAATTATTTGTCAATGTCTTTTGTAATTATGTTTATTGTTTTACAAATGCATATGCCATCTGAGATATTTTCAGAATTTTGAGAGGATGTGTCA
>NW_010947202.1:0-246 GCF_000633955.1 Camelina sativa
TTTATTACATCTCTGAATCTTCATAGCTCCTAAAATTTCACAGTAATTCTATATGGTTATTATTTGATTAATAGTTTTATCAAATTCATTTTTACAAAACCAACTTTTGGTTTTTAATTATCTTCTAGATATATGCCCTTTCATGTAAATAAATTGAATTTTCATTATTTTCTTTCTTTCATTTTCTTATTAAAAAAAGAAATAGTTGGCAATGTCTTGTATATATTTCAAATGACATAATCTTAT
>NW_010947203.1:0-246 GCF_000633955.1 Camelina sativa
AAAACCACCCTAGACAACTAATCTCTTAGGCTAGACACAGTAATCTCTAGTATTAGTCTAATCCAGCATTTTAAACATATTTTGCATGATAAAACACCTAAGATCTATCTTTAACTTCTCAGAACAAAGATAACATAGAGAACACCTAATCCAGAAGGAATCTAAAAACAATCAAGGCTTAAACAATCTAAACAAACCAAGCTCTTAACCAACCTAACCCATCTCCAAGATCATATTCACTACTCA
>NW_010947204.1:0-246 GCF_000633955.1 Camelina sativa
AGCTTTTGAACAGCTATTGTTGGAGATATTACACCATCTGATGGTGTACCTAAGGAAGAAAAGAGTAGGAGGGAGAAAGCAGCTTTAAAAGAGATGTGCGAGGTTCTGGGTGGAGGCCTCAGAGGTATATAAGCCTCTGCTACTGTCATCTTCTAATGTTTTGATTTCCAAAACACTAATTTTGTAAGTCTAATGTCAATGTGCAGCGGAGGAGATCACAGAACTTTGGCTGGAGTATGAGAACAA
>NW_010947205.1:0-246 GCF_000633955.1 Camelina sativa
TGGAGCAAAACCTTCATCCAAGTCTTGATCATGCTCCATGTCATCCGCCAGAGCCTCCGAACCAACATAGGTGTTGGAACCACCAAAATTCTCCACATGATCTGCTGTCATGGAATCATGATTGGACCCAAGTAATCTTTCTACTGCCTGAGAAGCATTAACATTAGTATCTCCTCTTCCTAATTGAATTTGATCAACTGACTTGTTCGCATTTTCATCCTTTGAGTTCGAATCAGCAGAATGGAC
>NW_010947206.1:0-246 GCF_000633955.1 Camelina sativa
CAGCTCCTGGTGGAGCTGGAGGGGTCAAGAGCATCACAAATTATGCCCCAGTAAGTATTGAAACCAACTTAGTTTCAAAGAGGCAAAAGAGTTTTGATAAACCATATATGTGTGTAGGTTTTGAAAGCACTGAGCAGAGCCAAGAGCCTGGGGTTTTCAGACGTTCTTTATCTCGATTCTGTTAAGAAAAAGTATCTAGAGGAGGCTTCTTCTTGCAATGTCTTTGTTGTGAAGGTATATATATAT
>NW_010947207.1:0-246 GCF_000633955.1 Camelina sativa
ACTTACATCTTCAGCTAGCTTCATGTTCTTCGTGTGGATCCTAAGAACTTCAAGACGTCCAATTTCATCGGGAACACCGATATCAATCTCCCTGTCGAATCTTCCAAACCTTCTCAAAGCTGGATCAATACTGTTGGGGCGATTTGTTGCTCCCATAACAATAACATGAGCACGAGATTTCAGACCATCCATAAGCGTAAGGAGCTGAGAGACAATCCTCCTCTCAACCTCTCCATTTGTCTTGTC
>NW_010947208.1:0-246 GCF_000633955.1 Camelina sativa
AGATGTATTTACTCTGTTGGTTTAGGAAGCAACGATTATCTCAACAATTACTTCATGCCAACGTTTTACTCTTCTAGCAGACAGTTCACACCCGAACAATATGCCGACGATCTCATCAGTCGTTACAGCACTCAGCTTAATGTACGTTTTTTTTACTTATGGCTACTCTTATCCCTGTTTTTTTTTTCATTAGATTTTAATTGACACAAACTGTAAAAGGTTTGGCTTTCTCGAGTTGCCCATTTA
>NW_010947209.1:0-246 GCF_000633955.1 Camelina sativa
AGTAATCTTCTTCGACGTTGAGAGCCAATGCCAATACTCTAGCAATAGCCTTACAAACCCTCCTGACAATGCATAAGGTTTCATCATAGGTAATACGGTTTGAAAAACTTTATTGTCCAATAATTTCCAAAAAGTATCCATATATTTATTACAGCTGTATTGCAGTCAAACTGAATCTACCCTCAAAGTTATTTGTTACTTATGTAAGGAAGCAAACATGAAACAATAATTTAGAAGACGAAAACA
>NW_010947210.1:0-246 GCF_000633955.1 Camelina sativa
TTTTAATATTTCACGTGGGTCAATTATAATATTGCACAAAATTTCACCTCGATCAATTGTATTATTGCATAAGGGTCAATTTTTTTTTTCATAAAAATTCCACTAATTTTTAGAATTTCATCTGGTAATGCTTCACTGGCTCCACCACTGATACGTATCTGTTTACAGTTGACGTAAGAAAGGTGTATATGTTTCTTTCAACTCCATAGTTGCAAGATGTATACTAATAACAGAAGCTAATACTGA
>NW_010947211.1:0-246 GCF_000633955.1 Camelina sativa
CTTTAGCAAACTCTTATATTGATTGAGTAACCTTTGTTTACAGGCGTGGAATCTACACGAGAAAAGTCGTGAAGTTGAACTTATTGATCATGAGCTGACTGAATTCAATATGGAAGAAGTGAAACGCATGATTGGCATAGCTCTGCTGTGCACACAGACATCTCATGCCTTGAGACCACCAATGTCACGAGTGGTGGCCATGCTTTCAGGAGATGTTGAGGTCAGTGATGTCACGTCAAAGCCAGG
>NW_010947212.1:0-245 GCF_000633955.1 Camelina sativa
GACCGCTTAGCATGCTTAGAATTACTATTTCAACATGTGACATGTTTTAGCTAGAAGTAAAAAGCTGGACATGGTCTTCCTGTTCTTGACAAATAAGGGAGCCTACTTTAAAATTTTGGTTCTCGCTTACTTGTGTTGATGGATTTTGAAGGTGGTTTTGAAAGACGCCTAGTTTATTTTATTCTAAATTGGTTCATTAAATTTGCAGGTAGTTCGTAGATATTGGGAAAGGAATGATGTAAAAA
>NW_010947213.1:0-245 GCF_000633955.1 Camelina sativa
ACATTTGAGGGTTCTCATGCTACCTCAAGAAGAGGTGCAACGGTTGATTCTTCTCTGGTCACGACATCAGGCTCGGAATCTTCATTATATCTGTCCACACTATTCAGGAAAATCCCTGTAGAGTCACAAACGCAACAAATCATTATTCATTACTACCACATTATGAATTTTGAGTTCCTGGTGTGGCTAAAAAACCGTACCTATGGACCAAATTGCAGCAGCTGGAAAGAGAACGAATGTAAGAA
>NW_010947214.1:0-245 GCF_000633955.1 Camelina sativa
ACATCAGTTCCCACATATTTTCTCCAATAAAGTGTTATGTTTGTTCATATGTTTGTTCAAAATGCAAATAAATCTCAACTAATATAATCCAATAGTGTTGTCGTTGAGTTTGAAAAAATTTTAAAAACACAAAGTCTTGCCCGTATGTGTTCCAGAATGGTTTAAAAATAGCCTACATGCATGAGAAGGACCATAGATAAAAAACAGAGTTTTTAAGTATTGTAACAGAGTTTTGAGTCATATAC
>NW_010947215.1:0-245 GCF_000633955.1 Camelina sativa
TTGTCAAATTGGCGGTCAAGTCTTTTGTGACATCTCTCAAATCTTTTGCGGATTCAGAAGCAGCAAAGAGGCGGCGTGATGTCCAGAAATAGGCTTGTGCAATAGGGGCCGATGAAGATAAGTCCCAAGACTCTTCATGCTCAATCACTTGGCCACTAATCTGGTTAAGAGTAAATTCAGATTTGACTTTGATTATCAAATCTCCACTTACAGCAGCAAGAAAAGATTTGGGTTTTCCTTTGACT
>NW_010947216.1:0-245 GCF_000633955.1 Camelina sativa
TCAACTTTCTTTTGTAGCCTAATTACATGTTACCTCTACTGCAGCGATTTTCCGTGTCCAAGCAATGTAATGCTGATTTTACTGTTTTGGTCTCATCAAATCTTGTGCAGTTATGAGTTAGGTTCTGTGTACTTGCAACTCTGTGAATTGCTGTACTTTGCGGACGGTCAAAATTATGAAAAGCTTGTTGATCCTTCAATTTTCATTCCTCGATTCTCGAACAGTAAGTGTGTCATCCTTTGGCT
>NW_010947217.1:0-245 GCF_000633955.1 Camelina sativa
GGAGAAAGTGTCATCCATACCTGTGTAATATATTCTGCCAGTTGTTTCCACCATGCCTATTATGCTTTTTCTGGTGTAAATCCCATGCATTTGGATCGACTTTGTTTGCTACTTCACTAACTGAAGCCATTTCCATCATCTTCTCAGCAAAATTATCTGCTTCTTTCTTGTTTCCCATCTTACCTAACCCATCTATCACAGGCATCAATGCTGCAGGGTCAAACCCATATCCTTTGTCTATCATC
>NW_010947218.1:0-245 GCF_000633955.1 Camelina sativa
GAATGTGTTTGTTTGTAACTAAAATATTCTTGCAGTTTTGTGCCTGTGTTTATAGAAATCGAAGTTAATTTACGTACAAAAAAACAAACAATGTTTATTGTATTGATTTAACAAATATGAAAGCGACAGAGGAGGGAGGATGTACATTTATGGTCTAAATGTCTTGAAGTTTTTGTAACGAGCTCCTATGCTAAAGAAAAAACGCTTATATGAAGTTAACCTACCCATGCGCGACCGATCGATAT
>NW_010947219.1:0-245 GCF_000633955.1 Camelina sativa
ACAGGTTAGTATTGTATTTGGATGTCACTTTCATCACAGTAGTGAGTATTTGGATGTCACTTTTCTTGGAATCTTTGTTTGGTGTAATGTACTTGAATGCTTATTATTATACTGTTCTTTTTTTATATGGGGTTTTAGGGTAAATCTGCTATATCAGTGGATGATACTTTGAAGATCATAGCTTGCAGGTAAAAATTATGGTACTTTTGTTCGATTTGATTTCCTTGTTTTGTGTATCCATGGAA
>NW_010947220.1:0-245 GCF_000633955.1 Camelina sativa
ACACCAAACAAAACCCGAGACCATAAAGGCGTGTTCACATCCCATTTGGGATCATGGGAGCGAGCATAGTAATCTCCATAGAGCCTTTTTCTCACAGTTACATTGAAGAAGAAGAAGTAATGATAAGCCAAGAAGAACACATAAGGCCAGCCTTCAAGATAACCATTGAAATAAGCAGGAGGCACAAGTGTAAGCCATGTGAAAACTGAACTCACAATACCAAGCTGCTCAAAGGCATTGGCTTC
>NW_010947221.1:0-245 GCF_000633955.1 Camelina sativa
CTAGTCCCCGATTAATCCCCATTTAATCTCCGATTTTCTCGCTAGGCGCTAGACCCACCCCGACCGCCCGACTAGCGCCTAGCGATTTCTAAAACATGGGGTATATATATCAACAAAGTTAACTAAACCCATTAATTTTTTTTTTGAATTTAATGTTAAATTATATTCAAAGAAAAAAAATATACTGTTTTACAACTTGTGCATCATGTTTTGAAAAACAAAAAGCTGATAAAAACTACTTAGAA
>NW_010947222.1:0-245 GCF_000633955.1 Camelina sativa
AAAATACACCAAAAGTATGCTCTTACATTATGCAAAATACCTTTACTGTCTTTTTCTTTCTTCTTCTTCTTGAGAACTTTCCCTGATGATCCAAGGCGAAGGTATGACATGATTTTAGCAATTCGATCTAGTACAGAACCATCAACATTGACTGTGACCAGTTCCTGTCGGAGAGATAAGAGAGAGCAATAATGCTTGTTAATGAAACAATTCTCGCATTTATTGCAGCAGTGATTTCAAGTAAA
>NW_010947223.1:0-245 GCF_000633955.1 Camelina sativa
TAAATCTCACTCGAGTGGAACGGCTCGAACGGGGTGGATCGATCGAGTGGATGAGACTGGTGGATGGAACGGATCGAGTGGAACGGATCGAGTGGAGGTCATACGACTTGAGGTGGGTCAAGTAGAGGTGATACGACTCGAGCTGGGTCAAGTGGAGGTGATGCGACTCGATCTGGGTCGAGTGGAGGTGATGCGACACGAGCTGGGTGTATATGCATCCACTAAAATGATGATAACTCTTGAAC
>NW_010947224.1:0-245 GCF_000633955.1 Camelina sativa
AAGCTATGGGGTAGCCTTGCAGATTACCAAAAGGCTAAAACAATGGAAGAAGTTCGACGAGAACGTGAGGAAGACAAACTGCATCAATTCCTCATGGGTCTCGATGACACATTATATGGAGCTGTCAAATCAGCTCTGCTTTCTCGACTGCCTCTGCCAAGTCTTGAAGAAGCATATAATACTTTGATTCAAGATGAGGAATCCAAGTCCTTGAGTCGAGCACATGAAGATCGACCAGATGGTGT
>NW_010947225.1:0-245 GCF_000633955.1 Camelina sativa
TTCTCTTCGGCAATGATATGGTTGTTCGTGGCTCACAGCGCGCAGAGAGAAATACGAGAGCGCCACCATTACACGGTAGACTGCATCGTGGCGATTTACGTTGGCATCCTTCTCTGGAAAATGACGGGTTTCATCTGGTCAGACAAAAAGAAAACGAAGCAGACACAACTAGAGAAGATTCAGAACAGGCTAATCCACGCAGCAAAGGATTCGGACATGGAAGCTGTAAGGAGACTTGTTGAGGA
>NW_010947226.1:0-245 GCF_000633955.1 Camelina sativa
TTAGGGCTGTATAATACTATTGCCTAGTCATTTGATTTATCTAGAGATCTAATGCTATTTCATCCTTGCACTTTAACTAGCTGTAGTAGTCGTACTTTTCTCTCACCATTAGAGTGTGTTTAATATGGTAGAATATTATATGATTCCCAGGGAACTGATGTTGTCGCGGGTAGGGGGAGAGCTGTTGTCGTTGGAGTTGGTTCAAACACCGCGATGGGAAGCATACATGATTCTATGTTGCACAC
>NW_010947227.1:0-245 GCF_000633955.1 Camelina sativa
CACTTCCATCTTCCATAAGCCGCTTAGGATACCTTTTTTCCATTCCTAACAAATAAAACAAAAATGAATTAGTATGAATTAGCCACAACACAATCAAATCAAATCAGATATTTAGACATGATAAATGGTTTCTAAAAAATTTGTAATGGTATATCACATACCTTAAGAAGCGGTGAAGATGCAACAAGCGAAGATGCCACAAGCTAAGAAGCAGTGAGAGAAGGAAACACCTCTGAAATCATAAC
>NW_010947228.1:0-245 GCF_000633955.1 Camelina sativa
ACCGCGCACTCCTCAGTCATTACACTCGCAGACTCTGTCTTGAGATCGCAGTTGTTCTTGAGTGTAGCCAAAGAATCTTCGGAGATCAAAGCGTGACTCTCAAAAAAGTCGTACATACCCATCAAGTCAGTCTCGTCGTTGATCACAGCATTTCCTATCAGAATGCCCTTGAGATTGAGAAAGCTCCGGTGATGGAGAAGGATAGTATGAGCAAGTTGTGGAACATAGTGGCCGGCATAGCTCTC
>NW_010947229.1:0-245 GCF_000633955.1 Camelina sativa
GCGATTCCTGACGTGTGTCGAGGCCGGTGGCACGGTATCGAGTGTATGCCGGACCAGGATAACGTCTACCACGTTGTCTCTCTGTCGTTCGGAGCACTCTCAGACGACACGGCGTTCCCGACCTGTGACCCTGAACGCTCTTACGTCTCTGAGTCCCTCACGAGGCTTAAGCACCTTAAAGCCTTGTTCTTCTACCGCTGTTTAGGCCGCGCCCCGCAGCGGATACCGGCTTTTCTTGGCCGCCT
>NW_010947230.1:0-245 GCF_000633955.1 Camelina sativa
GGTGCTTTCAACTCAGACCAGTCATCTCTAGAGGATTCAGCAGTGCAATCGGTCGAGTGGTTCCTGCACTCGGTCGAGTGCGTGGTCGAGTGGGCAGTCGAGCTGTCCGTATTTGCTACTTGAACTGACCAAACTGCCTCCCTCAATGTTGGTAATCCCTCGAAAATCTCTGGATGGCCTGATTCTTTACATGAATCAAATATCTCTTCATAGGCCTTGGTCTCTTTATAGATGAACCCTTCCTC
>NW_010947231.1:0-245 GCF_000633955.1 Camelina sativa
TCAATACGACTAAAACTAGGGGTCTTGAGAGATGTATAGTCAATGGAGTCAACCAACATTTCTGGTGCTTCATAAAAATTTTCCTCTCCTTCACTGGTAGTAGGATCATTTCCTTCAGGGCTCCTGCTCTCAGCATCTTCAAAGAATGGGACCACTTCTGAAGACTGAATAAAGGATCTTGCCAAATAACAAGACTCATTTAAACCAGAATGGCTCACCAAATCTTCTATTTCCAAAGATTTTAA
>NW_010947232.1:0-245 GCF_000633955.1 Camelina sativa
AGCATGGCCGTGAAAGGTAGCCGGACGAATTGGATCAGCATGAGCCACAATTGGGGAGCGTCTTACCAAGCATTTTCGTCTCTCTATGGTCAATCTCTATCTTTCAGGGTCACTTCTTACACCACAGGTCAAACCATCTATGCTTGGAACGTTGCTCCGGCTAACTGGAGCGCCGGTAAGACTTACAAGGCCACCGCCAATTTCCGTTGACGTTGAAAATTACGCTTTTGCTCTTACTAACCCAA
>NW_010947233.1:0-245 GCF_000633955.1 Camelina sativa
TATGCTAAGCTTTCTCTCACAAGCGATCCCAAGACCTCCTTGTCCACCAAGATCATCAATGGTGGAGGGAGAAACCCTGTTTTCGATGATACCATTCAGTTCGATGTGAAAAATCTGGATTGTTCGCTTAAGTGCGAGATATATATGATGAGCCGCGTGAAGAATTATCTTGAGGATCAGTTACTTGGATTCACTCTTGTACCTTTGTCTGAAGTGATTGTGAGGAATGGGAAGCTGGAGAAAGA
>NW_010947234.1:0-245 GCF_000633955.1 Camelina sativa
AAATAGAAAAATTGTAGCGTAAGAAATACACGTACGTACGTACCGGGGAGATCGGATTTAAGGACATAAGCTTGATCGGTCTGAGACCAATCAACTCTACAGTGTCCTAAGCTTCTGAGGCTCGCCAGCAGAACCTCAGCCTCAAACTCCCACAACGGAAATGCATCTGATGGATCAAAGTACTTCCCAAACAAAAATGGGCTGTAAAGTGATCCCTCACCGAACACAGCTTTCTCCGAGCCTCC
>NW_010947235.1:0-245 GCF_000633955.1 Camelina sativa
GCAAGATTCGTCTTGTAACGCGACGGGCCGACTTATGCATTTTTTAATCTCTCAAAATACTGATCCTAGCTAGAGGCCTCATATATATAGAGAGAGAGCCATATATATGTATTGATCCATCTCTCTAAGCAAACCAAATCTCAAATAAAAAGGTGGATTAATTAGTCCATCATGATAAAGAATTTAAGCAATATGGATTACAATCAGAAACGGGAGAGATGTGGGCAATACATCGAAGCCCTTGA
>NW_010947236.1:0-245 GCF_000633955.1 Camelina sativa
ATCACTCCAATACTAACACCAAGAAGCATACATGGTTCCAACAAAAGAGCCAAATCGAAATCGATTAGGGTTTTGCCACCAGATTTAGGGTTTCTAACGAATAGATTGCATCCCACGTTAGCTATAGATCCACCTGTGACCATAAAAGCTGAGAAGCTTGAAGCTGTTTTTAGATCAAGACCTGCGACTATTGTCATTATCGGAACGTATAAACCTCCACCGCCTATTCCACCGGCGCTTGAGAT
>NW_010947237.1:0-245 GCF_000633955.1 Camelina sativa
GAATTAACAGATCGGAGATCATATTGTATTAAGTATAAATATATAATAGTTAGTATAAAAGAGAGGAAAAATGTAATAAAAGAGGATCTGAGTTTTCCAAGCAAATAACAATAATAATTTCACTTGGGCAATTCATTTATTTTCAAAGTTTCTGAGTGCTTACAATTCAGAGTTCGGTACAACGAATAGGATAACCACTTGATGTTCATATATTTCACCTTGTTTTACCTTAGTATATTCACATC
>NW_010947238.1:0-245 GCF_000633955.1 Camelina sativa
AAGAGCTCTTCCACCAGCGTGGATACAGAAATGCTCAAAGGCAAGCTTGAAGTCTGGTGTATAATTCTTCAACTCTGGCTTGAAATACTTCTTCTTGACAAAAGTAATAAAGAAGGCAAGCTTCTCTTTCAATGGAAGAACAAGAGGACCCAAAGTTGCAATATTGATCTTAAGAGTCCTTGCTGCCACCATTGGTAGATTCTTTGTCAAGGTAACTCCAATTATGCCATCTTCATCTTCTTCTT
>NW_010947239.1:0-245 GCF_000633955.1 Camelina sativa
ACCATAAATCCTTGTGAATAGTGAAGATCTGTACTTGTTAATATGGCGGTAGTAACCGGGAAGCATCTCTAATGTCACCTATAGAAATATGTAAATCACAAGATTTTAGAACACACAAGACAAGGAAAAGAGTGAGTATATAAATTCTTAAGATGATTTGTTTTTTTTAAGTATACCTTAATTTCGGATTTTCGAAGAATCTTGATGAGAAAACGGTTATCATTGGAAATATGAAACACCTTTCC
>NW_010947240.1:0-245 GCF_000633955.1 Camelina sativa
AAGAAAGTCCAGGATGGAAGCACTGTGTACTCATCTTCTAACTCTTCTTCACAAGCTACACACAAGCCTCTCTTTCGAAACGGAGCTTCAAAGTCAGATATCAAGTGGGAAGACATTATGGAAGCCACACATAATCTAAGCGAGGAGTTCATGATTGGATCAGGAGGCTCTGGGAAGGTTTACAAGGCCGAGCTTGACAATGGTGAGACTGTTGCTGTGAAAAAGATTCTCTGGAAAGATGATCT
>NW_010947241.1:0-245 GCF_000633955.1 Camelina sativa
GAGAACTTGAATGGGTTACATGATGATCAAGCGATTGCTGCAAATGCGGGGTTTGTGGAAGCAGCGCATATTCTTCCTCTTTTTACTCTTGATTGATAACTAATTCTTCATAAACCAAGTACATTTACGCCGCTTCCACGTTTTCTCTTATGGATGTCATTTCAGATGCTCTGCAAGCGAACAGTCTACGGGGTCTAGAACTGAAGCAGTCCAAAAACATGACATGACAGAGACAACTGGGAAAA
>NW_010947242.1:0-245 GCF_000633955.1 Camelina sativa
ATACTAACCTGTAATACAAAGTACGACACATTTCTTAGGAAACTTCGCCGCAGTCGAAGATATGTAAGTGATGATTTCGATGACCTGTTGCTGAACCTGCATTCCAAGTAATAAGCTCATGTACTTACTAATTAAATCTGGGGGTGGGGGGGGTGGGGGGGTGTTAATTCTTAAAAAAAATACAAATAAGAAGAATTTAGATAGAATAACAAGCATACCTGCACATTTTTCTCATTCCAACCAGG
>NW_010947243.1:0-245 GCF_000633955.1 Camelina sativa
TTTTTTTTCCAAGTAGTGGATTCCCACCAAAACCTAGTGAGAGTAGCTTGAATACGTTTGTAAAGAGAGCTTCGGAAATGGAAGCAAAACATAGTGTAGGTAGGCATTGCTTCTATAACTTATTTCAACATAGTGATCTTCCCTACTTGAGGAGAGGAAACAAGAAGACCAACTCAAAGCTCTCTGTTTGATTCAGTCAACAATTATATTGAATAGGTCATTTTTCTTCCAGTTAAATAATTCTG
>NW_010947244.1:0-245 GCF_000633955.1 Camelina sativa
CTGCATTGATTCCCTCCCGTGCGAGTAGTCTGCAATGTCCAACAACATCAAAGACAATAGAATCAACACTTGCTTGTGGACACTAGCTACTCCCATTTGAAAGGTTGAGTAATGAAGGAACATTTCAATTGTTTCATTCTCCCACCCAAATTAGCACTCCACAACTGATTGAAAATATAAAACTGAAGGTGAAGGGGATTACCTAGTGGCAGCAATAGACTGAGAAGGAGCTTCGTTCCTTAGGG
>NW_010947245.1:0-245 GCF_000633955.1 Camelina sativa
CCTGCAATGTTAATTAGAATGTTAATTCAAGAACAGTAACTATTCTAACAAGTGCGGAAGGGCATAAAAATTTACCGCAAATAAACATATGAAGCTACAACAGGGACAAGAGCAATCAAAATTAGGCATCGTCATAGGTTGGCTACCAGAAGCAACGAGGAAAAACTCAGTTCTTATGATTGATTGCTACTACAAGGAAATCAAGAAGTCAAATGGAAATACGTAAAGTACGTACTTTGACTTAT
>NW_010947246.1:0-245 GCF_000633955.1 Camelina sativa
AACTTTGAGGCAGCTTCATCAACAAGATCAATAGCTGAAAAACAAAGGAACTTTATCTTTATATACAAAACAAAACCATTTCCCAAGAAAAACATGCCAAGATCGAATCAGAAGAAGGTGTAAGTTTGTATACCTTTGTCTGGTAGAAAGCGTTCAGTTATATAGCGGTCTGCCATAACTGCTGCTGAAACAAGGGAACCATCTGATATCTTAACACCATGATGTAACTCGTACCGCTTTCTTAA
>NW_010947247.1:0-245 GCF_000633955.1 Camelina sativa
ATTTCTTGGTTCAGCTTTTCATACTTTTCTTGAAGGTTTTCGGATGGGGCAAAGGTCTGCTGCTCAGCCACATCCTTCAGATTTGGTTTCACAGCTTCCAGCTCCAGACCCATTGACTTTAACACACCAGCCATCTCTGCTTCAACTTCCCCTTTTGTCTTCATAACTTTTTCTTTTAGTTCATCTGGTAACTCTTCAAAAGATGAAGCTCCTGAGCTCGCGACCTCAGCTTTGATTGCCTCAAC
>NW_010947248.1:0-245 GCF_000633955.1 Camelina sativa
ATGCTAGTTTGCTAATTGATAACAAAAAGTTCAAGAATAATTCTTTCTGCAAAGCTTAACAAAAAATCCATTTGAAAGAGCAATAATAAAAGCTTAAACTCATAATAAAAGCATCTAACGAGATGTTTCATCCACCTTTCTTAAGAGTTGATGAAGAAACCCGGCCTTCTCCAAGTGAAAGTTTAATTCGCTAGACTTCAAAGCTTTCAACTGCTCCTCAAATATCTTCTTATCCTCTGAAGAAA
>NW_010947249.1:0-245 GCF_000633955.1 Camelina sativa
TTCGCCGGATCCCTAATCTCCGCCGCAAATTTCCCCCACGGCCTTTGCCTCACTCCTCTATAATGCTTTCCCTTCGCCGCCACCGCCGCAGCAGCAACCGGAAGAACCGGACTAGTCTTTTTCTTCGCCGGAACAGAATCCACAGCCGCGAAACTCTCGGTAGTCTCGATCTTAACAGCCGGAAAAGAGCTGCGATCTTCGTCGGAAGAAGAAGAAGACGGTTCCCAACCGCCGTGAAAAGCGTC
>NW_010947250.1:0-245 GCF_000633955.1 Camelina sativa
TTCTTACGTAATTCAACTTTGAAAAATGAGAGATGTATGAACAATATTTTACGAAAGCGAAAAGTCTAAATTGGGGCAAGATTTGCATTTTTTGTCAACACACAAGTGTAGTATGATTGCGAAAGCAAGGACCAAGAGACACCTAATCAAACTTCATGTATACCAAAGTTGAATATTCTACTCACGTATCCTATAGAATATCCAAAATGCTTACGAAAGATTTTGTTTTAATTCAATGTATACCG
>NW_010947251.1:0-245 GCF_000633955.1 Camelina sativa
GGCAATCTAGCTTCTTTTAGCAATGGCTTATAATCACGTGGAGCCTTGTACCTCGGGTTCAGCTCGAGTATCTCCCCTAGAAGTAAAGAAACTATATATTACTTGAGGGAAAGCGAATGTCCAGATGGAATGAGGAATATTTAGTGTTACATACCGATTGCTTCGCGCTTCTCAAAATCCAGCTGTTCAGCAATACTGATCTATGAACATATAAACGGCAGATGAGTTTACATTGCTAAAGAATC
>NW_010947252.1:0-245 GCF_000633955.1 Camelina sativa
AACTTTAATGGATTCCACAATCACCATGACAAGCACCAAATGCAACATTTTATTGCCAACTGGAAAAATGAATGTAAGAGCTGTGGCCTACCTCCCATCCTGCTTCTGGCTGCAGTGCTGCTGCTACCATCGAACTTGCTTTCCCCTATCGTTGAAAGGAAAAAATCTCAGTAAAATTATACACACATAAATAGAACTCACAAAGATCATTGACCATTTACCTGCAAAAATATACGCCCATTCGC
>NW_010947253.1:0-245 GCF_000633955.1 Camelina sativa
TCTAATTGTGTGATTACTATAAGATATAGATATTGATATAAAAAGAGCTATGAAATGTTAAGATGATTCCATAGATAGGAAACCTTTCTTACTTGTTCATGTAATTGTACTGATGGTAGTAAATAAAACTTCTATCAATGACTTTGTTTTTTATTGTTTCAAGGAGAATATTATAATGGAAAAGAAAGATGATGATGGTGGTGTTGGTGCGGGAAGGATTGGTGGTATCGGTGCAGGTGGCGGAA
>NW_010947254.1:0-245 GCF_000633955.1 Camelina sativa
CCGCAGGCTCCGAGTTTCTACTACGTTGGGCTCAAGGGCCTCGGGGTCGGAGGCATACGGGTTCCTCTACCGGATGGTGTTTTCGACCTGACTGAAACAGGTGACGGTGGTGTGGTTATGGACACGGGAACTGCCGTCACAAGGCTTCCCACGGTGGCTTACGCTGCGTTCCGAGATGGGTTCAAGTCTCAGACCGCCAATTTGCCGCGGGCTTCGGGCGTATCGATATTCGACACGTGTTATGA
>NW_010947255.1:0-245 GCF_000633955.1 Camelina sativa
TGCAGAAACAGACTGTAACCTACAAGCGTAGTCCTTATGTCAGTATATCTTGAACTCTTTTATCGCTTGATCACTGTGAGTATGTGTGGTTACAGCTGAAGCAAAAGATGAGAAAGCTTTCTCAGAAGTGGAGGCTTCCGAAGAAGCTACTGAAGCCAAAGAAGATGAGGAAGTTTCACCTACAGCAGAAGCAAGTGCTGAGGAAGTAAATCCAAAGCAGGATGATTCTGAAGCAGAAACAACTG
>NW_010947256.1:0-245 GCF_000633955.1 Camelina sativa
AAGAATCTGAGATTGAAGACGGATTTGCCCGGATTCTTGGGGTAAAACTCGTAGGTGAAGGCTCTTCTGCCGCCGACGATGATGATCCGACCATCGGGAAGAATCTGATTGGTTGAATACCACCGGCGAGAGGAGAGATACGCTCTGTTCTCAACCCAATCACACGAGAGGCTTCCAACTCCGTCGCAAGGTGTGAAGACACGTACAGTTCTTTCGCCGGAGCCGTAACCACCGGTTTGGATTAA
>NW_010947257.1:0-245 GCF_000633955.1 Camelina sativa
TTAGAAGTTTTACCAAAAGCTTCAGCTACAGCCTTGGCATGATCAACTTCACTAATCTCTTCTCCATCCTCTTCAATCTCTTCATCATCCTCGTTACTACCGTCCACGCTATACATCATATAACCAAAATATCATTATCACAATCTCCTCATTTCCTAATATTAGAGAAACAGGAACAATATTATTAAGTAAAATCTCACCTTCTAGCAAAAGCTCCACTCTCAATAAGCTCTTTGAGTTCTTCC
>NW_010947258.1:0-245 GCF_000633955.1 Camelina sativa
ATAGCCAATTCCCATTGCCGATCAAAAACAGCAAGCAACGAACGCGCGGTTCGTCTCGATCCCGTCCTCTCCATGGCTGTTACAGGGACGTCGTTGGATTTCGATTTCAAGCTTTTCACGTACTCATTGGAACGATCCAATCTCAGGAGTCTCTGATTTTGTGAGATAGTTGTGTAAACTGAGGGGTGGGAATTGTAATTTGCTAAGCGATTTTGGATTCAAGGTACGAGGTTTTTTTTTTTTTT
>NW_010947259.1:0-245 GCF_000633955.1 Camelina sativa
GCGCGTGCGCCGAAGCTTGTTGAGATGATCGCTGCGCTTCCGGATTCAGAGAGAGAGACTCTTCTCCCCAAGCTCCGTGCCAAACCGGTTCGAACGGCTTCAGGAATCGCCGTCGTGGCGGTCATGTCGAAGCCTCATAGGTGTCCGCATATAGCTACGACGGGTAATATTTGCGTGTATTGCCCCGGTGGACCTGACTCTGACTTCGAGTATAGTACTCAGTCTTACACTGGATACGAGCCTAC
>NW_010947260.1:0-245 GCF_000633955.1 Camelina sativa
AGATAACGGTAGAAGCCTTCAAGATGAAGCCCACGAGGATGGAAAACACCGTGATGTTTGAGCAAGTGGAATATATCCTTGACGTGGCTTATGTCAGCGTGTTTCTCTCCTTGAACTTGGATAACGAATCTGAGCAACTCATCAGCAGACATCCTTTCGTCTTTGGAGTACTCATGGAAAAGGTTCTTGATTTCTTCTGGTGGCTCACTTGATTTCACCTTAAAGCTTCTTACACAACAGAAACA
>NW_010947261.1:0-245 GCF_000633955.1 Camelina sativa
CCACAACCTTGACACATCCTTATATATAGAGTAAGAGACATAAAACCGAATCCTACTTGAAATAGGTTTTAACTAGATAACTCCTAGAACACTTTGAACTAATCCTAAACCATCTCTCGGTAGGAATAGTCTAGAAACTTCTTTTAAATTTGCTTGTCCTTCAAGCTTAAGCTAACATTGTATGAATCAATCATCAGAAGTTTACTTATCAAACTAGATTTTTGTTCTCTTGAAAAAAAAAAAAA
>NW_010947262.1:0-245 GCF_000633955.1 Camelina sativa
TTAGGCTGAGTTATAATTTGTTTGATGGCTGACTTGTCACGTCAGACGCATCATCCATGTCAGCATTCTATGCCATCATATTTTTTCTTTGGAGATACGAAACGTCGTTCCTTCGACGCTTGTTCTTACATGGTTTTTACCTTTTTCTTCACCTTGTTCTTCTTCTACTTCTTCTTCACTTTCTTCTTCACCTTCTTATTCACCTTCTTCTTCTACTTCTTCTTCACCTTGTTCTTCATTTTCTT
>NW_010947263.1:0-245 GCF_000633955.1 Camelina sativa
AAAAAAAAATCAGATATTTTCTAAAGATTATAAATAACAAAATGTAATGTGAGTTATAAGATTATTTCGAAAATACTTTGTTTCCGGTTAAAGAAGATTCTCCCCTCTATTATTTCAGAAACACAATCGGCTTTTGTTTCTGGCCGGTTAATCACAGATAATATTCTGGTGGCCTAAGAGATGTTTCATGGTTTACAAACCAATAGGATGTGCAGTTCGGAATTTTTGGCTTTCAAAACGGATAT
>NW_010947264.1:0-245 GCF_000633955.1 Camelina sativa
TCAAGAACCGCATCGAAGGCATGCTCTAGAAGACTCCACTGCATTAACAAACAAATTAGACAACAGTTTATGCTTTCATAAACACAAACTATAAGAAGATTTGTTACCTTCCCGGCTCTTGATGCTTCTATAAGCAATGATGCGTGTTTTGTTTGATCCATTTGGTAACCAGAAAGAATCATCGTCTGATACACATGCTCAAAGTATTCCCATTGCAGTGATCTAGCTGAAGCTTCAAGCATGAA
>NW_010947265.1:0-245 GCF_000633955.1 Camelina sativa
CCGTCTTCCAAAATCTCCAACCCGTAGATCTCCGCCGCGCGTGCGCTGGCGATCGCGGCCGTGTCACGTACGTTGTTCGCGGCGATAAACTCCGCGGCGCCGGCGGTATCATCGACGGCTTCGCGCGCGACGTTGAGACCGAGTTCGGTCAGCGTGTGTTCGCACTGAGCTAGTCCTTGAGGATGAGAGATAACACGAGTGAGGAACTCTTTCCGTACACCGGGAAGAGCCAAGAGACAGTGATG
>NW_010947266.1:0-245 GCF_000633955.1 Camelina sativa
AAAATTGAATAGCAAGCAACAAACAAGATACAATGAAGACAACGATGAGCTTCGCCATTTCCTGAACTTTTTCTTTTCACTTGTGATATTTTTTTTTTTTGAGTGTATTCTAAAGTGAGTGTTAAATCCATTTATAACCAATAACATTGGCATATTATTGAAGGTATTCAAATACTAATCAAACGCATTTAATATATGTTTATCATATTCAAAGATATATGTTGACATTTTATCATATTCAAAGA
>NW_010947267.1:0-245 GCF_000633955.1 Camelina sativa
CAACAGCTAGTGTAATGCGTTGTACAGACTATTTATAATTTCTGAAATAACAATGTTGCTGTAGATATGGTTAAATATGGTAGTGATGGTCATTGGTGTATTTCTTGTTTTGCTTGAAATGTTGTTTTTTTTTGTATGTAGGTTGTGACATGTGGAAGCATTCCTTTGGAGTCTTCATACCAAAGGACACCAAGATGCGTTTATGTATCCACGGAGTTGTATGAGTACAAAGGTTTTGGTGGGAA
>NW_010947268.1:0-245 GCF_000633955.1 Camelina sativa
TATAAAGACTATTCGTTGAACCTGATTGATTCCCCTGGGCATATGGATTTTTGTAGTGAAGTCTCAACAGCTGCTAGGTTGAGTGACGGTGCTTTGGTTTTGGTTGATGCTGTTGAAGGTGTTCATATTCAGACTCATGCTGTGTTGCGTCAAGCTTGGATTGAGAAATTGACACCTTGTTTGGTGCTTAATAAGATTGATAGGTTGATTTGTGAGTTGAGGTTGAGTCCCATGGAAGCGTATAC
>NW_010947269.1:0-245 GCF_000633955.1 Camelina sativa
CCTGGACCAGGCCTGATAACATTAGTGTCACCAATAACAGCACAAGGGTCACTCCCATTCTCATTGCTTCCAATGCACCAACCTCCAGGTGTAGCCATCCCAGAACCTCTGTTAAGCAGCTCATCGTCGATCTTATCAAGTACAGGATCTTCTCTTCTGAATTTTCTTGCAAACGGGGCATTGCTATTTACCATTTTAGTCATGTCTGCAAGGTTGAGATGGTGTGGATGCTGCTTAGGCGGATT
>NW_010947270.1:0-245 GCF_000633955.1 Camelina sativa
TTCATTGATGATGGCTGGAATCTACATAAGAAAATCATCAACTTTTGTCAAATACATAGTCATAAAGGTGAGATGATTGGGAAGATGCTTGAGAAATGTTTAGTTTCTTGGGGAATCAACAAGGTTTTTACACTCACCGTGGATAATGCAAGTGCAAATGATGTCGCTATAAGATTCTTGAAAAGAAGACTTAAGTCATGGGGTACAAGTTTCCTTGATGGTGATTATCTTCACATGAGATGTGG
>NW_010947271.1:0-245 GCF_000633955.1 Camelina sativa
CAAATTTTTAGGGTTTTTCTATGCCTTAGATGCTTATGCAAAACTAACATGAGGATGCTAAAAATTTGAAATAAGAACACAAAACACAACATCAAATGCTATCTCAAACCCTCCCCCAAACTTAAATCACACATTCCCCTGTGTGAAAGAAATTTGTAAGAGGATTCAAGATTAAAAATAAAACACAACTATGAAATACAATGATATTTACAAGTGAAGGTGATGGTGGTACCTTAGGGATTGTG
>NW_010947272.1:0-245 GCF_000633955.1 Camelina sativa
TAATCTGGAGAAGATTTAGGATCACTGGAACTGAGTATCAAGGTGATTCCCAGAACTTTGGGTACGAGACTAATAGTTCAATTTTATAAGCCATTGCTGAAAACCCTATCATCGAGTTCTTTCAGTACCTTTGAGTCAGCGCCAAATCCTGTCAACCTAACCATTGCTACTGTTAACACCCAAAGATAACCTAAGAGACTGAATCCTCAAGCTCAGATACCTAATCCTCAGAATGTGCAAAACCC
>NW_010947273.1:0-245 GCF_000633955.1 Camelina sativa
CGTCATTCGCCTTTTTACAGAAGTAGATTTGGATTTAAACTCGATGACTTATTGGCAGTTTCGTGAGACACGTTTTTCTCAGACGCGAGTTGGGACCATCGGAGATTGTAACTAAGATCGTGGTCTCGTGTGGTGCCTGATCGTGCTGAAATTTTGTGGGATGTTTCGTGACGTCTAAGGGTAGCTTTTCACCGGAGCGATTTGATAGTTAACAGTTGGTTTTTATTTTAGGGTTTCGTCTTTGA
>NW_010947274.1:0-245 GCF_000633955.1 Camelina sativa
AGGCATTCATCTTTCTCAAGTATCTCAAGCAAATCCTGCCGAAGGAGTGATGGTGCCTCAGTCTCGTTCGTTTTATCTTCCTACTACTATAGATTACAGAAACGGTGTGGAAACCGTGGAACAGAAGTCCACGAATCAGTCTCCCTCCTTCGAAAGCTTTGAAGCCTAAAACGCCAAGAAAGAAACGCTCTGCATCCTACAAGTCAAAGAAAACTTTGAGCATACCAGAAACAAAGCGCGAGAAG
>NW_010947275.1:0-245 GCF_000633955.1 Camelina sativa
AAATTCAAAACAAAATCCCCTTAACAACGTTGGTTCTGTTTAATGGGATATACACTGTGCTGTGATATAATCTAGTGTACAAGTGAAATTACATTGCTAGTATTGTTTATGCTTCTTCGTTTCCTGTCTATCATTATCAGAGCTCCGCTTTAGCGGGACGCCAAAATCCCTTCCGACCAACCAAAAACCTGTCCTGGCATATTTTGGTTGACCAATGAAGCGAACCAAATATGGATTCAAGCTTC
>NW_010947276.1:0-245 GCF_000633955.1 Camelina sativa
CTATGTGTCTCAGGAGCGCACACTATCGGAGCTGCGCATTGCAACACATTCAACAGTAGGTTTAAGCTTGATCCCAAAGGCAATTTAGAGCTAATAGACTCGTCTCTTGATAACTCCTATGCGCAAACACTTATGAACAAGTGTTCATCGTCATTAGATCCGACGACCACGGTCGTTGAAAACGATCCAGAGACATCGTCGACGTTCGATAATCAGTACTACAAGAATCTGCTAGCTCACAAGGG
>NW_010947277.1:0-245 GCF_000633955.1 Camelina sativa
CGGTGGGTATACCAAAAGTTGGAACACCAGAAGCCCAAGTCCTGAAAGGTTAGTAACTCAAATCATGAGTTACATTCAAGGGGGATATGGATAGAGAGAAGAACAAACTAAAGAAACAGAGTTGACGAACTATATACACGAAAACAATACCAACCATGCATGAAAAAAGTGAGATCCTGAAAAGGTTTAATAGATAATGTAATAAGGAGAATATTTTTGGAAAAATTCCAAACAAACATTCACAA
>NW_010947278.1:0-245 GCF_000633955.1 Camelina sativa
CAGTTTGAGTTCACTGTTCAGGCTAGAAACTACACCCGCCATGCCCTGGGTGTAATCACTGTGTTTAATGGTACCTATCATCTCCATGACTTCACAATGATATCTGATTTTATTTTTTAGTTCGATTTGCGAAAGAGTCATTGGTGACTGGCGTGGTGCTGTGCAGGAAAATTCTACACATTGACGACGGGAGCAAATGAGAGGAGGTGGGAGAAGATGAAAGATAGGCTTCACACTGTGGTAGA
>NW_010947279.1:0-245 GCF_000633955.1 Camelina sativa
TTTGGTTTGCTTCATCGTTAGGCACATGTCGACCAAATTTTGGATTCGGGGCACCAAACAAACATTAAAAAAAAAAAAATCTTAATTTGATTTCCTTTTTCTTCTTTCAAAGTTATGACCTTTTTAGTTCTGACATACAAATTATACTAAAAAAAAAAAAGGCTACCACGCACACTTGACCAATCAACAAATATACACCATGTTTGTGTAGTTGTCATTAACAAACATGACAAAGATCTTTCTCT
>NW_010947280.1:0-245 GCF_000633955.1 Camelina sativa
TACTATCCGACACATCGGGAGCCTAATTAATCACGTTATGTAGAAAAGAATTAGTCCGTTGCTCGGTCTAACCAATCCAAACTGAACAAAAAAACCCGACTTGTAACCTAATCCTTCAAATATTTTCTACATAACTAAAAACCATATCAAACCTAAGAGAATGATATAAATCCATACCTAACACCAGATGATATCATAAAATGAACTATATAAATTGCGTGTGAATTACCCAATCGTGGCAAGAG
>NW_010947281.1:0-245 GCF_000633955.1 Camelina sativa
TGATTTGTGACTTGTGCCACCTCTTGTTTTATCTTTTAGAAAAAGTGATGTCACACTAGTTAATTTATGTAATTTCACTATTAGATTAGCTATAACGAATTTTCAGGGTTTTATTTTGTTTACGCTAATAATTTATGTTTACTTTTACTTATTAAAATAATACTCCATAAGTTTACGGCAACAAATTATATATTAGTTTGGTATCTATAAGCTATTTTATCAATTCCATGATTGCTAAATTAACA
>NW_010947282.1:0-245 GCF_000633955.1 Camelina sativa
TATCTCATTCCACATACCAATATAGAGAATGCTACAAAGACTTTCATGTTCTATGGCCTAAGAGATGATGAAGCCATAAACAAGACAGGACATAACTCTGGCTATCAAAAAGTACACATCAACTACAGCCGACAAAACTACAAACAATGCTCTGCTAAGGCCTAAGAACAACAGAGTATTACTACAAAGACTTCCACGTTCTATGGCCTAGAGTTGATGAGATAACAAAGACAGGACACCACTCT
>NW_010947283.1:0-245 GCF_000633955.1 Camelina sativa
AATATATCCAGAGAAAAGCGAATAGCCAAAGAAATTTCTTGGAGTCTTTTTCACAATTCCTTAATTAATTAACGACCTTCAACTACTCTTTAAGCATCTATATAAATCCCAGTTACCATAGAAAACAAAGATCATTAAAAATCCAAAAAAAAGTAATAATATATCGATAGAAATATTCTCACTCTTTCTCCAAGAAATAAAAGAAAATGGCAAGAATTTCATTAGCGATATGTCTAACGTTACTT
>NW_010947284.1:0-245 GCF_000633955.1 Camelina sativa
TCCGTTCTAAGAGTAATGATTTCTCTTCCAAGTTCCTTCTCCACACTACTCTTGAACGCTTTAAAACTTCCAAACGCTTCACTTTTCTCTTTTATCAAGATCGACCACATATATCTTGAAAAATCATCCACAATAACAAAAATATATCTGTTATGTGCTAAGGTTGCAGGTGATATAGGACCGCACAAATCAGCGTGAAGAAGCTCCAATGGTTTAGAAGCTCGATACATTGTGGCTTTTGGAAA
>NW_010947285.1:0-245 GCF_000633955.1 Camelina sativa
TACTATCTACAAAGATCCAACATTATCATGTCAATATAAGATGCCAAAATGGACAACAGAACAATGTGAAAAGATTCAAGTGCCAGTGGTTAGAACCTGTGGACGTAATTATGCTTATGGATAGACTCAATAGCCAGGATTGTCTGTGCAACATAAAACCGAGTCTCATCTTCCCGTAAGGTATCTTTTCGCATCAGAAGTGTCATCATATCACCTCCAGGGAGGTATTCCATAATAAGATACAA
>NW_010947286.1:0-245 GCF_000633955.1 Camelina sativa
CTAAGGAAATTGGAGTTGGTTGAACATACAAGAATTACAGTACACACGAGCTGCATGAGGATCTCAAAGGATATAAAGTATAATATTATAATGTTAAGTTACATAAGTAAACCACAACTGAAACTCAAAGAGGTCCCCTGGTTTGGAAAATTTATCCCAAATTCAAATCTATAGCAAAGGGGAAATCAAAATCTATCGCGTTTTGAATTAATCACAGATAATTTCTATCAATTATTTATCGCAAA
>NW_010947287.1:0-245 GCF_000633955.1 Camelina sativa
CACTCTCCTTCTTTTGTCATCTGATCCCTCTCCTGAAATTAGATCATCTTTTTTATCTAATCAAAAGTTTTTGTTTTCTCTAATCTTGTTTTCTGTTTTTATTTTTTGTTAAATTGTTTCTTTTTGAAAAAAAAAGTTTTAAAACTGTTTTTTTTACATTCAAATTTTTTAGTTAGTATTTTCTTGGAAAATTAATTTAGTAAATGGTATGAGGTTCATAACCAGCCGGTTATAGCATAAGACAG
>NW_010947288.1:0-245 GCF_000633955.1 Camelina sativa
CTAGAATTTAAAGCAGAATACGGTATCATTAGAACCAGAAATTCAAACCAAACTCAAATAGGAAATATCATAACAAAAAAGATTTGAAGTGTGGGGTAATGAAGATATGGTGAGACGTGGAATATTAACCATCAATGATAAATTTCTGGTTTTTCTAATCAACAATAAATGATTGATTGGCGGATCAACTAAACGTCAGCCTCGTGGGTCATTTAGCAGCGTACTCTCTTTTATTATAGCCGTTC
>NW_010947289.1:0-245 GCF_000633955.1 Camelina sativa
CGGGATCATCAACGAAGCCTCAGAGATCCCGAGCTGGCGATCTGACGGCACGGTGGAGCTAATCAAATCCGGTCAGAAACAAGGCGGGATGATCCTGATCGTGCCTGAAGGTCGTCACGCTGTTAGATTAGGAAACGATGCAGAGATCAGCCAAGAACTGATGGTTGAGAAAGGTTCAGTCTACTCCGTTACGTTCAGCGCGGCTCGCACGTGTGCGCAGTTAGAGTCGCTGAACGTTTCGGTGG
>NW_010947290.1:0-245 GCF_000633955.1 Camelina sativa
TTCTATTCCTCATATTCTTTACCATAACATTTTACTAATTAAGCCTCTACTTATTTACCTTTAACAGAAGATCCAGAAGATGATTACCATCAGGAATTTTACTGTAGTAGCCAGGAAGATACAAGTAGTGAAACTTCTTTGGAGGAAATCGATATGATTGGAAGAAATGAGAAGATTTCAGATGAAGAGATAAATCAAGCCAAAGAACATTATGACATCCTTACACTTTTAGAGAAAAGTATAGA
>NW_010947291.1:0-245 GCF_000633955.1 Camelina sativa
CTAATAGCTTCATGGCCAAGCGTGTACAACGCAGCACTGATTCCGTTAAAACTGACGACGAGAGACAAAGCGAGAGAGTGGTTGGCTTCGAAATGGCGAACGCAGAGGATGAAGCAGACGGTGTTGAACCAGCAGATGCTTAATCCGGCCAAGGAGCAGCAAACCAAGACGAGAGAGTAAGGAAGATCGATGACATCGGCGATGGATAGCCACTGGACGCCGTAACCGACGAGTCCCATGGCAGC
>NW_010947292.1:0-245 GCF_000633955.1 Camelina sativa
CAACTAAAGGAAAAACAAAATTTAGAGGATTAAAAATCTGATGATACGTGAAACCATTAGCTTCTTTTGTCTATGCTATGGACCAGGGTGGTTCAACATAATGAATCCACACATATGTCATACCAGTGCCTACCTCCACTAGTAAGGTTCGTAACTCCTATTTTAACTATTTTTTCAAACATATACATTAATATATATATATATGTTATTTATAAATTCATGAAATGGACAATTCTGGTGTCTTC
>NW_010947293.1:0-245 GCF_000633955.1 Camelina sativa
TCTACCACAGTGTGAAGCCTATCTTTCATCTTCTCCCACCTCCTCTCGTTTGCTCCCGTCGTCAATGTGTAGAATTTTCCTGCACAGCAGCACGCCAGTCACCAATGACTCTTTCGAAAATCGAACTAAAAAATAAAATCAGATATCATTGTAAAGTCATGGAGATGATAGGTACCATTAAACACAGTGATTACACCGAGGGCATGGCGGGTGTAGTTTCTAGCCTGAACAGTGAACTCAAACTG
>NW_010947294.1:0-245 GCF_000633955.1 Camelina sativa
ACTAAATTACTCACTCCGAGATTTAACAATTAATCATTATTATTATATCACTATAGTCTATATAGCTATAAAAATAAACCTTTTTGTAATCAGGAGATCGTGATTATCTGATCAACCGTGAACCATTCCATACGACAGAGCCATGAGCAAAATAGCAGCCTCCTTCTCATCTTGTGGGAACACTCGTTGATAAGCTGAGCTTTTGCTTAACATTATCGTCAAATCATCGAAGCAAAATTTGTTCG
>NW_010947295.1:0-245 GCF_000633955.1 Camelina sativa
AAACAAATTGACTAACTACTCATAATCAATTCTATCACACAACATCAAGCATCAACCATCATAGAGATCAACTCAACCAATTAAATCCCTAAACCGCTCTAGACCATCCAGTTAACCGTCCTAGAACCGTATAGGCTCTGATACCAAAATGAAATGACCCGGCCCGTTTTTTTTTTAAATAATAATAATAACAATTATAATATATAATTAAGCATCCCATACTACTTAATTAAACCGACCTAAAC
>NW_010947296.1:0-245 GCF_000633955.1 Camelina sativa
CCTGAGAAACCCGTCTTTCACTACGATTCATCCAAGGAAATCCAGGTTCAAAACGACAGTAGGGCAACAGCAACCCTTGAAACCGAAACCGACTTCAATCAAGACGCACGAGCTATCCGTGAGCGAGTTCTCAAAAAAGCAGACGAATCATTGAAAGGGAATAAGAAAAAGGCTTCAGATGAGAAGCTGTACACCGGAATTCATGGATATACAGATCACAAAGCTGGGTTTAGAAGAGAACAAAC
>NW_010947297.1:0-245 GCF_000633955.1 Camelina sativa
AACCGAATAGGAAACTCGGTTCTTGTTCCTGAACCGGTATCAATCTCTTCAAATTCGACGTCTAATTCCGGTTATCGTTCGGTTATCACAACACTTCCTTTTATAGCACCACCTTCATCTCCAGCTTCGTTTTTCCAATCAGAGCCACCTTCAGCTACACAATCACCTGTTGGAATCGTCTCTTTTAGTCCTTTGCCTTGTAACAACCGTCCTTCGATCTTCGCCATTGGACCTTACGCTCACGA
>NW_010947298.1:0-245 GCF_000633955.1 Camelina sativa
TGTTGCGCTGACACAATCCTACACAAGCTTGCAGAACACCTTGTATGTCATGTACCTGAGGGATGGATAATAAACAGCATGAGAAAAAGAGAGAGCGAAAGCACGGCATATAGAAGCACACTTTCTTATTGTATAGAATATACAGACCTCCTTCAACTCTAGAGCACTACTGAATAGTTCCAAGCTGGCTCCTTCGCTAGCACTCAATTTCATTTGTGTTATAAGGTAATCCACTGCATTTTCAA
>NW_010947299.1:0-245 GCF_000633955.1 Camelina sativa
ATTGACCGCATAGGCGATATCAGGACGGGTGAAAGACAAGTACTGGAGCATACCAAGAACCTTGCGATATTCAGTAGCATTCACCAACGGCGTTCCGGAAGTGAGTGTCAGTTGTGGTGAGGGAGCCATTGGTGTGGAAACGGGCTTTGCAACGAGCATCTTCGTTTTGGTGAGGAGATCAATGGTGTACTTACGTTGCATTAGGTGTAGTCCTGCAGGCGTACGAATGGCCTCAATGCCTAAAA
>NW_010947300.1:0-245 GCF_000633955.1 Camelina sativa
TTCTTTTGATCACTCTAGTTGTGAGGCTTGTATACTTGGAAAACATTATCAAACAGTTTTCTCTAAGTCTACTACATGTTATGAAAAATGCTTTGACTTAGTTCATTCGGATGTTTGGACCTCTCCATGTGTTTCTAGGGATAATAACAAGTATTTTATGACATTCATAGATGAAAAATCAAAATATACTTCGGTAATCTTACTTCCCTCCAAGGACCGTGTGATTGATGCTTTTATAAACTTTC
>NW_010947301.1:0-245 GCF_000633955.1 Camelina sativa
AACCATAAAAACCAGAAGGTACAATCACAATCAAGTTAATCATCCTTCTTCATCATCATCATCTTCCTCTACTATTACAACAACTAACTAATTGTTACATTCAAACAAAAACATCAAAAGATCAACAAAAAAAAAAAGAAGAAAAGAGCTTCAGACATTGCAGCTTACATTGCCAATGGCTGTCACACACAAAAAAAACCCCCAAAACTCTTGGCTTATCTCTTCTTCAGTTCACGAGAACTCTC
>NW_010947302.1:0-245 GCF_000633955.1 Camelina sativa
ATGCCATAGTATCTTGACAAAACATCTTCTTCGCTTCCTTGGCAACAGAGAATAAACTCACATCCTAGAAGACAGGTAGGTACATCTAATGGAGGTAAGTACTTAGGAGGATTAACAAGATCAGAATAATTGGATTCTTGAGCACTAGTTTCTCCATACATACGATAAATGGGTAAAATCTTGCAGATACTAAGGTACAGGTCTCCAATCTGATGTCCTATGTGCCATTTTGGATCCAAAAGAAA
>NW_010947303.1:0-245 GCF_000633955.1 Camelina sativa
GGCTTGTTGTGCGTTTTTATCAAGAGTTGTATCCTGCATAACCATTTTTATAAAGAATTAAATGATTTGATTTGAAAACACTATAAACAAGAACAAGCGTATTCAAGCAATAGAAAGCAAACCTTCTTTGGTATCTTGTGTACAAAACTCACTTCCTGCTTTGTATCAGCAACCTGAAACAGTGAACAAATGACTTTTATTGCCACTACTTTCAGCACCTAAATATATCTAGTACATAGTTAAAA
>NW_010947304.1:0-245 GCF_000633955.1 Camelina sativa
TAACACAAACTTGAGATCTAAAGTCAATTTGATAGTGTGGAAAAAAAATCCAAATTCGTCGAACTTAAAAGAAAAAAAATTGTGAATACTAATTTGGCCAATTTGCAGGTTTTCAAATACGGAAGGACAGCCTTGTCCAATATGAATTGTTACAAGAAAAAAATTGCAAGAATTAGATCCAATATATGAGAAAATCAACGTTGTTATTTCTCTTTCGGATAATATGTTTCTATATTGAATTGAGA
>NW_010947305.1:0-245 GCF_000633955.1 Camelina sativa
TTTTCTGCTTAATTAGGTTTGCTAAAGTTAATCAGTACAATGGTAAGTGCTTTGACATTATACTACATTTTAACATTATGTAATCAATATTTTAATAAATTAGTTTGAATGACCATTCATATAGATGTTTGGAGTGTTCAAAATCATTGGGACTGTTCTCAAGTTATAATTAATCCAGAAATTACTGAAGCTGAAGATCTAAGGAAACTGTGAGTTTTTTCCTTCAAATTTTTCATATATATATA
>NW_010947306.1:0-245 GCF_000633955.1 Camelina sativa
CGAGTATCAGTCATAAGAAGCGCATGACCATTATGGACCGGGTTCCTTAGCTGGAACGCGAAAACCGCGTCCGCACCACGCCTTGTAAACTCCTCTCGCAGCTGAGATGGGGATAGCCGAAACCTGTCTAAACCGTCGTTGTACTTGATCGGTTCAAGAACTTGTAAATCACCTCCGATCAACCAGTTTCCAGCTTTTGTGATTGCTTCTTCTGCATAAGGAAGTCCACGAGCCGTGGTTCCCCA
>NW_010947307.1:0-245 GCF_000633955.1 Camelina sativa
ATGAATCGTGACATCATAGCTTCTCCATCCTCATGAATATCGGCTCTTAGCATTAGGGTTTCCATCTCCTTGAAGTACTCTTTGACAGACTTGCTTCCTTGAACCAAATTCCTTAGTCGCTGATGAAGATCACGGTGATAGTAACTCGGCACAAACCTCCTACGCATGACGGCTTTCAGCTGGTTCCATGTTTCGATCAGTACATCTCCGGTACGTCTGCGGCTGGTAACAAGCTGATCCCACCA
>NW_010947308.1:0-245 GCF_000633955.1 Camelina sativa
TTGTTTTGCAAAGTCTCACCTGGCTAGAAATATACCCGCATCGCTCACATGTCCCTTGCTCAGGCATTTTCGTGGTTGTCGCAATTCTGAAATCTTCACCGGATTTAATGATATCCAGAATGGCTCTTGGCCTGAAATTTATATAACATAAGTTGGATATTTACTACATTGTTTGGTTATGACAAATATAACCAGTAAAAGTTGAACAAGAACCTTAGTCTTTCCAAGTCTTTGATGAACTCACG
>NW_010947309.1:0-245 GCF_000633955.1 Camelina sativa
CCAACCAGACTGATCAAGAACTGAATGAATTGTCAACACTTGGATTGCATTTGGTACAAAATAATATATCTCTTAGAGTCGCACCATATATATTAAATTTGAACGTGGAAAATGTTGTTAATTAAATGTTGTTAACGATGTGATTATGTAAACGAATAAGGATTAGGTTAACAGTCATGAGTTCAGCTATTCACAAAATTGTTTCCGGTCAATAATTTAGGGACTTTCGAGGTATATCTATTATA
>NW_010947310.1:0-245 GCF_000633955.1 Camelina sativa
AAATGCATCTTCTACTTCGAAGCTGTCAAAAGAGAGTACTTTCATCCGGTTCGAGTCAACTTCTTCTTCGCTCCTTGGGTGGTTTGCATGTTTCTAGCCATCAGTGTACCTCCCGTGTTCTTATCAAACCGACAATACCTCCATCCCGCAATTTGGTGCGTTTTCATGGGTCCTTATTTCCTCCTCGAGCTAAAGATCTACGGGCAATGGCTTTCAGGAGGGAAAAGACGACTATGCAAAGTCGC
>NW_010947311.1:0-245 GCF_000633955.1 Camelina sativa
CAGAAATTAAGCGAGAAGAGTGATGTTTACAGCTTCGGGGTGGTTCTCTTAGAGGTTGTCACTGGCCAACCAGTGATTGCACGTTCAAAAACAACAGCAGAGAACGTACATATAACTGACCGGGTGGAGTTGCTGCTATCGACAGGAGATATCAGAGGCATTATGGATCCAAAGCTAGGAGAGAGGTTTGATGCTGGCTCGGCATGGAAGATCACTGAAGTAGCAATGGCTTGTGCATCTTCTAG
>NW_010947312.1:0-245 GCF_000633955.1 Camelina sativa
ACTCGAGATCTCTCTCATGTCCTCTGATGAAGTCCTCGGTTATGTTTCAGAAGTTAAACGCCTTGGTGAAGCGATGAAGCTTCTCTCCAGTAGCTGTGTTCTTGCTCTTAATTGGCTTGAAGAGACAATCGAGTACCTAACCGAAAAGGGGATGCCTCAAGATCATCCTTGCGGTTTACGGTTCAAGACTTCCATTGGGCTTCTCCGGGAACTGCAAATGACCGAGCCTCGTGCTTATCTCAAAG
>NW_010947313.1:0-245 GCF_000633955.1 Camelina sativa
CCTTCCTAAACTTAGAAAAATGTGTTTTTAAATCTCTTTATTTATCTGTTGTCCTATTGAATCATATAGTAGTCCATTACTAAGGATAATGTATCAAAGATTCACCAATGTCCTAACCATCTCTCTATTTATATTTTTTATGAAAGTCATCATAAATATTAAAGAATCCTTCCTAAACATCATTTAATCCTACCTAATTAATTTTGTTTGCATCAGCTTGGTATTTAACCTATATTAATGTTTCT
>NW_010947314.1:0-245 GCF_000633955.1 Camelina sativa
ACAGAAAGTGGTTGGAAATGGATGTTGAGGACAGTGTTGCACTTACTGATGGGAATTTCCAAGTTCCTTTCTATGAAAACGAAGAGTGGGTCACGCAGTTTGGCGAGAAACCGTAAGTCCGCAATAATAAGTTCATTACTAGATGGCTTACTTCCCAACACTGATTTGAGTGGTTTGGTTTAAGAATTTGGTTTATTGACCTCATTAGATATATTGGTGGACTAGGCAATAACTTGAACTAAAAT
>NW_010947315.1:0-245 GCF_000633955.1 Camelina sativa
TGAATGGAGAGAGCAGCTGTTTCACCAAAAACTGCAGTTGCTTCCTCTGCAGCACCTGAAGAAGTTGAACGGAAAGAAAAGTGTTAGAGAGGCATAGCAACGGTGCCAAGTATGCAGAAAAGGTATTCTGTTCACCTAGTATACATAATTCCTCATATGCGGCCCAAAGTAGAGGGTCTATTGTCAAAGACTGTTTAAATTGTTGAGCAGCATTCTTCCTTCTATCAGTATACCTGAAAGGTCAC
>NW_010947316.1:0-245 GCF_000633955.1 Camelina sativa
CCAGAATCAACAGATATTGCTCGTTTTGACTCATGATACTCGCTATTCGATGACCTTTGTACACGAGGTGGTTTAAGAAGCATACCTGAGGCAAGGTTGCAGAGATATCTTAAGATCAATCAAATATCTGACAGCTAATGTTTAATGAAACTTAAGTCTGAGAATAGGGAACCTACGATTCGCTTCATCAGTTGGTGGTTCCGATGATAAAACTTTTTCAAACTTGTCTGTAATACCCTTGATGG
>NW_010947317.1:0-245 GCF_000633955.1 Camelina sativa
TTTTTTTTTTGGGTCAAACATATATACAAGTAACTATGGATTATACAATTAACTAATGTAACATGTAATCAAAAAATATACTAATATACTAATGTCTCATAGGTTCATAATTTCTAAACATAATTTAAGTGAAAAGTTTTAATGTTTTTTATTGCATTAAATTTATTTTGTTAATTGAAAATAGTGAAATGTGTTTCAAGATTGAACCATATATCCTTAATGGTTTAGGGTTTAGGGTATAGGGT
>NW_010947318.1:0-245 GCF_000633955.1 Camelina sativa
CATTTCCAAGTGAACTACAAGGACGCCACCAAGAACAATCATGAGACCTTAACGGTATGCAGTTCAGAGGTATTCTACGTGCCCAAACGACTCGTAACCGACTTTATCGATCTTGTTGATCTCGTGGGCGATATGGACTTGCATTACAAAGTGGCTGTGCCAATGTTCTTCTTGTCAATGGATTCGCCTCAGAATTTTGATCCGGTTCTTGGTTCCATGGTATATAAGAGGAAATCAGCTTCGTT
>NW_010947319.1:0-245 GCF_000633955.1 Camelina sativa
TTTTGTGTCTTTAATCAAAATAAAAAATGATCCAAAAAACAAAACATCTTTAACTGGAACTTAAATATAAAAATAAAATATCATTTTAAAAATATCATTTCACTAAATTCTCTAAAGATGTAACCACTAGTATGAAATCTAGCACTATAAATTAAATTGATGAGTGAAAACCAAAAAAATATAAGTTATCCATGGGATTTTTAAAAATTATTAAGATTGAAGAATTCATATAATTTTATAAGAAA
>NW_010947320.1:0-245 GCF_000633955.1 Camelina sativa
GTCTATTTCAACGGCCGGTTATTAGCTATGTCGGAGGACGATTTGCCTTACCAAGTTCGGATCACTCCAACCGGTGATTTAAAAACCGTTGGTCGGTTCGATTTTGACGGACAGTTAGAATCCACAATGATTGCCCACCCGAAAGTCGACCCGGAATCCGGTGAACTCTTCGCTTTAAGCTACGACGTCGTTTCAAAGCCTTACCTGAAGTACTTCAGATTCTCGCCGGACGGAACTAAATCCCC
>NW_010947321.1:0-245 GCF_000633955.1 Camelina sativa
TCACAACAAACAATGCTGTTAGCCCCAAATTATACAGCAGATATATTAAGGATGGAAAGAAATTTATGAGACTTACCGTCATATCCTAGGAAGTTAAGATAATGGTAGTACGAAGCCCCGACCATGAAAAGCAGATTTGATAACAGTAAAGGGATGAATCCGTGCGTTATCAGGAGTGGTGATAAGAAATAATGTATGACTACCACACAAGATGAAAGTATAAGTCATAAATAATCCCAGTTTGA
>NW_010947322.1:0-245 GCF_000633955.1 Camelina sativa
AACTTGCGAGCAAATAAGTAACAAATATTCGTCACTTTTCCATTGTATAGACACTGACCACCACTCCTAAGGTTCTCCATGAACTCCGCAGTCACCTCATGTCTAATAAACCGGTTCGGGTGAGGCCCACCTTTCGACCAGTCGACCCACGTGAGAGTCCGGTTCGAGTTGCGGCGTTTCAGGCTCGATTTGATGTTAAGGAGTGTAGGGATGTAGTGCTCGTCGGCGTAGCAACCGTGGTGACA
>NW_010947323.1:0-245 GCF_000633955.1 Camelina sativa
CTAACAAAGCTGTTTACAGCTTCTAAGCAATGTTTTCATGGTTTTAGGCTGTTTTGGCACAAAATGTGTATAAGTGGCTTTTAAAGTCTCCGAATCCATCTCAAACTCTTATAATTAGTCAATTTCATTGGATTAAGGCACATTTTAACCCGAGAAACACTAACAAAGCTATTTACAGTTTCTAAGCAATGTTTTCTAAGTTTTAGCCTGTTTAGGGACAAAATGGGTATAATTGGCTTTTAAAC
>NW_010947324.1:0-245 GCF_000633955.1 Camelina sativa
GTATGTTCAGCAGCATCTTTCCTCTCTTGACCAGATTTGAACTCAGCCAAGTATCTATGGTAATCACCTTTCATCTTAAGGTAAAACACCTTCGAATCTCCAGAAGCAGCAGCGGGGACGAGGATCGTATCGAGAAGCTTGAGGATACCGTCACAGATATCGGAGAGCTCGGTTTCGATTTTGCTTCTGTAGTCACGGATCAAGGAAACGTGGTCGTCGTTGCCGCGAGACTCTTCCTTCTGTTC
>NW_010947325.1:0-245 GCF_000633955.1 Camelina sativa
AAAAGAAGAGTATCTTCATCATTATAGTGTTATTTGTACAGAAGGGAGAAGGAGAGAACACACAATAGACAATACTGTTTTATACATTGTAGAAAATTTCAAGTGTTGTTGTTTTTTCTAATCGAGATATATTGAGCATCTTTGTTATACTTTCTATAATTTAAAATTCGCTATAAGAACAAAAAATAAGATCAGTTTAAAAAAATTCTAATTATAAAGAGAACTGAGTTGCAAGAACTTACGTT
>NW_010947326.1:0-245 GCF_000633955.1 Camelina sativa
CAGAAATTAAGCGAGAAGAGTGATGTTTACAGCTTCGGGGTGGTTCTTTTAGAGGTTGTCACTGGCCAACCAGTGATTGCACGTTCAAAAGCAACATCAGAGAACGTACATATAACTGACCGGGTGGAGTTGCTGCTGTCGACAGGAGATATCAGAGGCATTATGGATCCAAAGCTAGGAGAGAGGTTTGATGCTGGTTCGGCATGGAAGATCACTGAAGTAGCAATGGCTTGTGCATCTTCTAG
>NW_010947327.1:0-245 GCF_000633955.1 Camelina sativa
CTCTTGGATCTCGAGCCGCCCTCGTCGCAGGCGGAGAGGAGCTTTTTGGCGACGCGGGATCGGCAGGAGGAGACGTCGTGGAAGAGAGAGTTGTCGTCCCAGACGGTCTCGAGGCGGCGAATACGACGGAGGGAAGTGAGCTTCATGAGGTTGTTGGAGTCGATGCGGAGAAGCTCGCGGACAAGATCGTACTGGCAATTGGCGGCAGCGTAATCAATGGGAGTAGCGTACCACCACTGATCGCC
>NW_010947328.1:0-245 GCF_000633955.1 Camelina sativa
TGTGGAAAGAAACCACCACCTGGCTTTCAGTGTCCCGCCGAAATGTCGCCTGTTGCATCACCTCCCGTAGCAAAGCCTCCTATGGCAACTCCACCCATGGCAAAGCCCCCTACTGCAACTCCTCCTGTCGCAAAACCACCTGTTGTAACTCCTCCTACTGCAACTCCTCCCACTGCAATGACGCCCATCGCAACACCACCCACATCTATGTCTAAACCAAAGACTTGTCCAATTGACACTTTGAA
>NW_010947329.1:0-245 GCF_000633955.1 Camelina sativa
TGGTGATATCAGTACCTTCCTCCTAGTAAGGTCTGTCTCCTCTACTAGTCTCTACTTGTCTTCGTTTCTTTAAATTATTTCTTACAACTTAACAAAGATAACTCCAAAATGTATGGTTTATGTGTTGAACTTAATTATTGCAGTGGAGCAATGATCTCTATGTATTTGGTAACAAATTTTCTGGTTCCATCGTTACTCTTCAAGTCGCTCCAAGGTGAAGAAGAGGAGGAAGACTCCGATTAAAC
>NW_010947330.1:0-245 GCF_000633955.1 Camelina sativa
TGGATTGTTACACATTTTGACCCAAGAAACACAAAAAAAGATGTTTAATGCTTCAAACTAATGTTTTCTCGGTTTTAGCTTGTTTTCTCGTTTTAAGCCTGTTTTGGGACAAAATGGGTAGAAGTGTTGTCTAAACACTCCAAATTCAACCCGAACTATTATAATTAGTCAAATGCATTTGATTGTCACACATTCTTTCCCTAGAAACAGTAACAAAGCTGTTTACTGTTTCGAATCAATGTTTT
>NW_010947331.1:0-245 GCF_000633955.1 Camelina sativa
TATCATCTAACTTACCATATTAATTTTTTTTATTAAATTATTCATCACATAAAATCCTTTGATATCTAACTTAACATATGAATTTGTTAATTATCATTATACTTTACCCCTCATTTTTATATATTTGTCTAATTTTGTGAAACAAATAAATTATCATATCATTTATTCTAATTAAAAAATAGTTTTATTTCAGGATATACATAAGTTGAATTTTTAAAAACAAATATAAATGATTCAATCTATAA
>NW_010947332.1:0-245 GCF_000633955.1 Camelina sativa
TACTAGTACCACAAGAGAATAATCTACAACAAACGAGAAGATATAAAAATATGAACAAAGGGATGGATACGTAAAGAACATAATATTACAGTGGGAATCATTTACCTAGTCCCATCAGCACAATATGCCATTGCCGTGCAAGATCGACCGGGGGCATCATAATCCACTCTAGAACCCAAGTTGTCATATAACCAAGCCTTTATTTTCCCATCAACAGCAGTTGAGAATATGAACTGAAAAAAAAA
>NW_010947333.1:0-245 GCF_000633955.1 Camelina sativa
GAACTCTGACCAGCACTTCTAGTGGCATGAGTCCGTGTCGACGTCCTTGAAGATACGGGGGTACCTCTACCACCGGTTCCGGTGTTTGTGTTCAGGTTTGAACCGAAAGAATCTGTACTGGAACCAGTGGTCGACATTGTTCCAAGTGATGCTGCTGTAGTTGAGGAACGACGCGTCCGACGGCGGTATCTAGATCCGGGGACACCAGGATGATCCGGTTCTTCTAGATGTCCAGGTTTTCTCGA
>NW_010947334.1:0-245 GCF_000633955.1 Camelina sativa
AAATACTCCGGAGCAAATGTCACAAATGATTCGTACTCTGTCTTCTTGATCTCTTTTACGATGAACCTATCATCCAAAGTCTTAGCAAACACAGATTTGCTCTTACCACCCTTAGCATCCCACGGCTTACAGCGACTTAGTGAAGCTATATAATCAAGCTCTGATGAGCAACAGCGTCTTCTGAGGTCACGGAAATCATCTGCATACAGGGACACGATAGAGTATTTGGGTTTTCCAATTGATTT
>NW_010947335.1:0-245 GCF_000633955.1 Camelina sativa
TACATATCCTGATGCTGAATATATTAAGATCTTAAATGATAAATTGCAATGATGGGTTGTAATGTATTAATTTGGGGCTTGGATTGTTCACTTTTTCCTAAACCTATCACCAAAATTTCACTACAATATGTACGCAGACAAGAATTGTCTCAAATCTCAACAGAGAAAAATAAGGAAAAGATGTTCTCACAGCTTGTAGTTTGGTTTGGAAAATTGTTCATCGAGATTTGAACAAAAAAAAAAGG
>NW_010947336.1:0-245 GCF_000633955.1 Camelina sativa
AGGATTGAATTTTGATGATTGTGATTAATGATAGAGAGGTCCGATCATAAATAAAAATCCAAATTGAACCAGAGTAGTAGATAACGCATTTCGTTTTTCCAAATTTGAATAAATCCAAAACACACTCATACTGGAAACCACAAAAAAAACTCCTAAGAAAATTATACGATGATGCAAGGCTTAGTCACCAACGAACTGCAGAAGATCTGTCCTTCATCTTCAAAGGTCTTGCACACTCAAACCTG
>NW_010947337.1:0-245 GCF_000633955.1 Camelina sativa
GTTGAAAACGGAGAAGAGATGCATAACTTGTTCTTGGAATACGCTTCCAGAGGGAGCTTGGAGAGTTATCTCAAGAAACTAGGCGGTGAAGGTCTACCGGAATCAACCGTACGCCGTCACACGGGATCGGTGCTCAGAGGACTACGACACATCCACGCTAACGGATTCGCTCACTGCGATTTAAAACTCGGGAATATTCTGTTGTTCGGTGACGGCGCCGTTAAGATTGCCGATTTCGGATTGGC
>NW_010947338.1:0-245 GCF_000633955.1 Camelina sativa
GGATCCTCAAGAACGATGGGATTAGGGCACTGCATGGTTTATGTTGTGGTTCTAAGTGCCATTGCGGCTACAGTGACATCACACCCTTACTCATCCCCGCAAGCACCACAATACAATACTCCAAGCCATGAACACAAATCACCTTACCCACCAAAAAAGTATTCCCCATACTACTCTGCATCCCCACCACCTTCACCACAATATAGAAGACAAGGTCCTAAGTACACACCACAACCAAAACCATA
>NW_010947339.1:0-245 GCF_000633955.1 Camelina sativa
GACGTTGATTTCTAGATCAGCCTCGGATCTTGCTCGGTCAACTGTCTTCGCAAACCTAGAAGCATTTTGAGGGGTTGTAACTATGGTAACGATATTGCCTTGTCTCGCAAGAATCTTTGAGATGTCGACCATGGGGATCAGATGCCCTTGAGCCATGAGAGGGACCAAAACAAAGTGAAGTCTTTTGGCTTTTGAAACTAGTTTTGATTCCATTTTTTGGGTTTAGCAAATGCTTACACATATAG
>NW_010947340.1:0-245 GCF_000633955.1 Camelina sativa
AGGAATATTAAACGGTGGGTAATAATATTTCCTGTCTGGTGAGAAAGATTTCAAGTAGTCAATACAGAGTTCCTCATCGCTTGGTGTAAACTTGAAGCCTGGAGGTAAAAGGTAAGGTAAGTTATGAGCAGCCGAAGAAGAAGAAGAAGAAGAAGAAGAGGCAATCTCTGACGGTGGTTGCGTTTGCGGTTCCGGTGTTGATCTCTCTTTGCGCTTGTTTCTTGAAGGCATCGACATCAAGAAAC
>NW_010947341.1:0-245 GCF_000633955.1 Camelina sativa
AATTACTCTACCTCTATATAAAGATTTTCAACCTGTTTACGCCCCCTGCCACGCCTAAAGAAGCAAAACATTTAATTCTGCTCATGGCCAATCTTGAGCGTCATGAGGTTTCTCATAACGTAAGTTTCGTTTCACTTCATTTCATCCTTATTTATCCACTAACAATGACAAACACTTATTTAGCTAAACAAAACTCCCAGGTCGAGTCCAATTGAGACTTTCACATGCCCACCGACTTACTAGAC
>NW_010947342.1:0-245 GCF_000633955.1 Camelina sativa
TCATCCTTCTTCATGTCTTTCATAGATAACATTTCGGGTTTCGGATTGCAGGAGGAGGGTTTGGGGAAACGGTTGGCGCACGGGTATCCGTTTTTGGAAGCAGAAGTTGCTTACTGTGCAAGGCACGAGTACTGTGAATCAGCGGTTGATTTCATAGCAAGGAGATGTAGAATCGCGTTCTTGGACACAGACGCAGCGGCGCGGGCGTTGCAGCGTGTGGTGGAGATTCTAGCAAGTGAACACAA
>NW_010947343.1:0-245 GCF_000633955.1 Camelina sativa
AAGTACATCAGACACCCTTTCTTCAGTTTCTCCAGCTGATAAAGCCAGGCTTCTTGTAGCCTCTCGAGCACATTACCCGAGTTTATATCTTCCATCAGGCTTTCCTCGCAGGACGCTTTCAAATCCGTTATGTCGTACTTGTTTGCAGCACCGAGGAGGGCGAGCCTGTGTTTCCAGAAGTCTTCTTGGGTTATGTTTCCGTAGAGGTAACTTAGGAGAGCCATGCAAGATTCTCTTGACATGTC
>NW_010947344.1:0-245 GCF_000633955.1 Camelina sativa
TACCAAGCAAATCATTCGCCGGTCTTTTACTATGGAATCATCATCAACACCCAAAGGGTTCTTCGCTGTGTATGTTGGAGAAAATCTGAAGAAGAAGAGATATCTTGTTCCGGTTTGTTTCTTGAACAAGCCATCTTTCCAAGCTTTGCTTAGGAAAGCAGAAGAAGAGTTCGGTTTTGATCATCCAACCGGAGGTTTAAGTCTACCATGCGACGAAGCTTTCTTCTTCACTGTCACTTCTCAAA
>NW_010947345.1:0-245 GCF_000633955.1 Camelina sativa
AAGATTCTTCTTCTTCTTCCCCTTCTTCTTCCTCTTCTTCACTTTCACTCTCTTCTTCTTGTTCTTCAACTGCTGGCCTCTTCCCTCTTGTTTTGTTCCTCCTCATGTGCTCTTGAAGAGTGAACTTCATCTCCTCCTCACTCTCAGTTCGTTCAGGATCCTCCTCAGCTGGTTGATGTTTCTTCCTCGTCAAGCCACTCGACCACCTACTCGAACCAGCACTCGATCGTTTGCCTGCTCGAGTA
>NW_010947346.1:0-245 GCF_000633955.1 Camelina sativa
ATCTAAAGAAAAAAAGTTTCAGAGACATGAGACTTTCCTAGAATCATGACAATAATTTGGGTACGAAATAGAATACAATCACATCAAAAACATATTAAGGAACCAGCCAGTCAGCAACTAACTATAGTACGTAGGACAATTTGCCGGTTTTAAATTAATGGGACTCTACAGAATTTTAGATGAAGAAAATAAGAGATTAGAATATATATTTATGACTAAACAATTTATAAATGTATAAATGTAAA
>NW_010947347.1:0-245 GCF_000633955.1 Camelina sativa
AACGATTTCCTGAAGACTGAAATGAAATGAATCATAAATACTGAATATAGAAATCATTAACCAAGGTAGTTAAACAAAAGATTCAGAAAGAAATAAAAAATACATACCCAAGAACATAAATGTCAGCAGGTTCAGCAGTGTCTAGCCAACCATCGATATCCAAGTCAGCTGGTGGAACTCTTCCTGCAGCATTCCATGTCCCAGCACAGATTCTAGCTACATCAAAACCACATACCAGGGACTCA
>NW_010947348.1:0-245 GCF_000633955.1 Camelina sativa
TTCATTGTACAAGATCAGAAAACACAACCTCATGTACTCGGGAAGTTCATCAAGGCGATTTATATCCCAACTGCAGTATATATAGATTTGTTTGATAATATCACTTTTGTTCGTAAAATATAGTATATATAATGTAGTGTTCTGTAATTTTTATAATATACTAAGAACGTTAAACGGAAATATACGTGGTAGAGTTCATACCTTTCAACTATGGAAGTGAAGATTTCAAGTTCTTCAAGAGTGCC
>NW_010947349.1:0-245 GCF_000633955.1 Camelina sativa
TGCTTATAATGTTTGTTAAAACGAAAACCTCAAGTTATGCAAATAAAACTGATCTTTAATCAACCTCTGGGAAACTGTACGTTACTTACCTCTCTATTTCTACAAGTGTAGTGGAGCCTCCCTGGGTTTGTCCTTGTAAAAGAAGGTTGTAGGTTTGGCCTTTCACCACAATAACAAACAGCCGGGATCCCATACTCTGCATCGTCATACTCGACTGGACTCGTGTTTGCCAAAGCAGACATTAA
>NW_010947350.1:0-245 GCF_000633955.1 Camelina sativa
ATGACAGGTTAGAAGATCTTAAGTAAGAAAGAATCAAGAAGAGATGTATGTGACAAAGCGTTTGTCTGAATACCAAAGAAACCCGTCAGAGCTAACATTGCTTCCAACAGAAGGTCCAAACTCCGGCGTATTGGTGATTCAAGACGAAGAATCACAGCCTACATGCTGTTTTGGCAAATGCTTTGACTGTGATCTCAATGGTTTGCCGTTTCCTCAGAACACAAAAGTCACCGTCAAATACCAAA
>NW_010947351.1:0-245 GCF_000633955.1 Camelina sativa
CGAAGCGTCTCCTACTCAAGGCATCCGCGACTTGATTTGCCTTTCCCAGATGATAGGCAATATCAAGGTCGAAGTCCGCGACAAACTCCATCAACCATCTTTGCCTTAGATTTAACTCCGGCTGGGTGAATATGTATTTTAGGCTCTTGTGATCGGTGAAGATTTGAACTTTGGCTCCATAGAGGTATGAACGCCAAGTCTTCAACGCGAACACCACCGCGGCCATCTCTAAGTCGTGCGTCGGG
>NW_010947352.1:0-245 GCF_000633955.1 Camelina sativa
CCTTTAGCCGCAGGCAGTACTGCCAACTGTTGTTCTGACCTCCATATTCCTGAGATGGTCCTAATGTTGAAGGATTTTCTTCTCTACTTTTGATTAGGAGTTGAAGTAACCAATCAGAAGCCCCATTCCGCAAGAAGCGGTCCGAAAGTGCTAAAGCATCCATTAGTTTTCCTTCATCAATTAATCTAGCATAAAATGAAACAAAACGAACACTATTAATCTCAAAACAACCAAATATAATAAAG
>NW_010947353.1:0-245 GCF_000633955.1 Camelina sativa
GAAACCTGTTTGACGTTTTGGCGGACCAAATCATGTCGTTCTTTAGGGTCAGGTAAAGAGTTCTGAAACAAACAAACAAACAAAACAAACAAGAAACCATGTTTTGTTGTGAGACAAAACACAACACACACCTCCAAAAAAAAAAAAGCCCTAGGAATGGAAAAGACAAAATAATTAGAGGAGGACAAAAGACAAACCGCTGATTCGTTATGGCAATGGCGGCATGGGAAGATGAGATTGCAGCA
>NW_010947354.1:0-245 GCF_000633955.1 Camelina sativa
TATTTTGAATTTTCAAAATCCAAACTATAATTATAAATGAGCTTATTTTACTCTCTTTATAAATATGATGAGAGAGAGAAGTGGCCACTGCTCGATATATACAACAACAGCAACAACAACAAAAATCTCTTTATAAATATGATGAGAGAGAGAAGTGGTCACTGCTCGATATATACAACAACAGCAACAACAACAAAAATCTGAACTATGAGAGTTTTTTTTTGGCTCCATGAAAGAAGAAGATA
>NW_010947355.1:0-245 GCF_000633955.1 Camelina sativa
AAAGGGAACAAATGCCCAGCTCCAGGAATCTCATGGTATTGGATCCATGGCAGCTTCTGCGCAATGTAACGTTGCAGAGTCACAGGGACAAGCACATCATCATCTCCCTGCCACAAGTGCACTGATCCTTCATTGTTCGGAAACAGATTCTCGAGTTCCATTGGATCGAATTCCCAAGTTCCAAATCCAACAATCATGTCACGGTGCAATGTCTCGTGTGTTCCTTGTTGCCTTATTTGTGCCTA
>NW_010947356.1:0-245 GCF_000633955.1 Camelina sativa
TTATGAGATAAAGAGAGCCAATGAAGCACTGCTAAAATTCAATGAAATCCCATAGTAGCTTTGAACGCAGGAGCATCCGGTGGTGGTGAAGGCAACACCGTTAACGCCAATATGCCACTCACCGCTGCCGCAATCGCTCCTAACACAAACGCCGGAATGTTTCCACCACCGAATAGTTCATCGAATGGTCCACCTCCCACAGATACCACCATCTAACATTTTAACCAACCAAAAAACTTATATTA
>NW_010947357.1:0-245 GCF_000633955.1 Camelina sativa
AGGTGGCTGTAGGTTGCAAATGGGTATTCACGATCAAATATCACGCAGATGGCAGTATTGAGAGACACAAGGCTAGACTGGTGGCGAAGGGATATACTCAACGAGAGGGAATTGATTTCACTGATACTTTTTCTCCAGTTGCAAAGATGGCAACGGTAAAAATGATCTTTTCTCTCGCACCCAAGATGCAATGGTTTCTACATCAATTAGATATCTCTAATGCATTCTTGAATGGTGACCTCGAT
>NW_010947358.1:0-245 GCF_000633955.1 Camelina sativa
TGAAGAGCACGAAGGATCAAAATGAGTCTTTGAAAGGCGGTGTACGAAGAAATAGTCTTCAACCAATCATCATAGATATTGAAGAGGACCATCTGCGGCTCTGTGGCCTTCAAAATCAGATCACCAAATTTTTCTATTTTAAGACAAGCCTGGAATGGAAGCTGGAGTTCACTTCCCTTTATAACAATATTTGGAAAATCCAGCAGATGAACCTCAAGGGGATCCAACATTGCTTTACGAGTCAC
>NW_010947359.1:0-245 GCF_000633955.1 Camelina sativa
GAGCTCTTAATATCTTTAACTTCAGGAACTTTATGCTGACTCACTACGGTCTGAGCAAACCCGAGTCCTTCTTTTTCCAATTCTTCCGAATCAATAGTCACAGCTGGTTTCAATTGTGTCGCCTTTGAGATGATTTCATATTCTTCTTTAGTCCCTCCTTCAAGAAAAGATCCAACAAGGTGACCCTTTTTAACCCAATACGCTCCAAACGATTTCCCGTCTTCATAATCTCCAAAGTGCACAAC
>NW_010947360.1:0-245 GCF_000633955.1 Camelina sativa
ATCTATGAGGTCATATCGGTGTACTTAGTAGGCTACATGTATGAAATGCATATCTGGCCATAACTGACTCGATGTCATTGTTCACAATTTTTGTTTCTGTGCCAATTTTGTTGCAGACTATGTGCAGACAAGTGTACAACGTGTCCGATATGTCGTATAGACATTGAAAAACGACTATCTGTATACGACGTTTGACTATGTCTAACTTTGGCCCATGTTCGTGAGTAGGATTTGAGGTTGATGCT
>NW_010947361.1:0-245 GCF_000633955.1 Camelina sativa
TTGTATCCTATGGTGGGAAGATTGTGCCCAGCTTTTGGTAATAATCGAAGAACTATAGTAGAGACTGCTAGTGGTGCCAAAGTTCGTGTGCATTCACTGTCAAACAACTTCAACTTGTCGTCGAAAAAGTATGATGAATCTTTGGTTGTTTTTGATGAGATCACACGTGGAGATGGAGGCATGCACATAAGAAACTGTACTGTTGTTCGGGATCTTCCTTTGTTACTTGTCTCAACAGAGATAGC
>NW_010947362.1:0-245 GCF_000633955.1 Camelina sativa
AATGAGTTCATAAGACCTTGAAGGTTTCCGTTATCATTCTCCAGAATTTGTCCTCCACCAAAGTGATTACCGATTACACTTGATGGATTAGACGAAGATGCTAAGCCTCTGAACAAAGCAGAATCGTTGCTTGTGACTGAACCCATTTGTGTGGCTTTCTGAAGAAGTGCCGTGGCTGACACGTTAGAACCCGCGTTCAAGTTTTCTTCACGGTGTTGAACAAGAACGTCGGTGCTATAGAGAGA
>NW_010947363.1:0-245 GCF_000633955.1 Camelina sativa
TTCTGCTATGGGGGAACGTCCTGTTCATATTAGACAGGTGAGTCATTCTTCTGAGTGATCTTGATAATGTTATTCAATAGTCTATGGTTATGTTATCTTTTTTCAACTTTTAACCCTTTCTTTTTTGTATGTGTCAGTCTGATCAAAGCGTTGGAAGCTTGAAGCAAGAGCTTGGTACGATTCTTCCTGAACTTGAAGAGATGCAAAAGAGGAAAATTGAAAGAAGGAACCAGTTCGTTGTTGTC
>NW_010947364.1:0-245 GCF_000633955.1 Camelina sativa
AAACAACAATCACAAGAATAAGCATAGCTCCCAACGTTTATAATGGTCTCACAGACATCACAATACTCGTATCCCTCTGTTGTGAACAATTTGTACTGAACGGGATGCGTGTGACATGACTTACGGAAGACAAAATCGGGTATCTTGAGACACTCGAAATGGAAGTTAGAATTGCATTCGATGCACCAGTAGTAACAATTCTTCCATATCTTTTGAGGCTCATGGCATATATTACATGGTTTCTC
>NW_010947365.1:0-245 GCF_000633955.1 Camelina sativa
TCATCTCTCCCAAAATCACTCCGATCTTCACAAAGATTGATCCCAATCTCCCAATCATCAACCACAAGCTTCCTATTCGTAACCTGATCAGTCAACAACGGGAAACACAACACAGGAACCTCACACCAAATCGTCTCCAGTATCGAGTTCCAACCACAATGTGTTAAAAACCCACCAACACTCTCATGTGACAGAACCGTCATCTGACAACACCATGGTATCACAATCCCACGGTCTCCAGCTTC
>NW_010947366.1:0-245 GCF_000633955.1 Camelina sativa
AAACAATACAAAATTTGAGTGGACAATGAAGGTGCTATTGACTCGTGAGGTCATATATATACATACACGTGAAAATGATTCTTTCACTACTCTTATTAAAATAATACATGTCTGCATCAAATTTGTTTTAAAACTCAAGAAATATCGAATTCATCAAAATATCTCTAAAATTAGAAAGAGAATTACCTCATCTTTTTCGAACAGATCCAAGTGTCAATTTCAAAACTCCCTTCAACAGCCAATAT
>NW_010947367.1:0-245 GCF_000633955.1 Camelina sativa
ATTATTCTCATTCTCTTCAAGAAACCGAATCCAACAAATGAAGGATTACTCAAAGATCGGCGATAAACTAGTGATGCAAAGACCTAGACGACGATGCGAAGGAACCGCCATGGGCGCCACCGTGTTCGATCTCCGTCCCGGCGTCGGCATCGGACCTTTCCATATCGGTAATTGCAATTCTCTCCAAATTTGTAATCTCTGCTACTTTTCCTTTAGTTTCTATGATTCGAAACAGAGTTTATCAT
>NW_010947368.1:0-245 GCF_000633955.1 Camelina sativa
CCTTCAAGCATATAAGCTCCTAAACGCTGAACAGGCTCACCAGAAACAGAAACCATTTGCTGTAACTGAGAAATCAACCAATCAGTCAATTCCAAATCATAGCTTTCAACGGCCATAGCGCATTCATAGAGCACTCCTTTTAAATCTCCCCTAGAGATCATCTCCATAGATCTATACATAGCAGAAGAAACAACTCTATGTTGCTGTCCAAATCCGCCTTGATGGTTAAAGCTGTTGTCTAAATC
>NW_010947369.1:0-245 GCF_000633955.1 Camelina sativa
CTCTTCTACAGATAAGCTCAGGAAGGATATACAACTTCTTCTTCGACGTAGACTCATCGGGCTTGACAATGCAGTCAGCCGGGGACAACCTCCAACTCCAGACCAAGACACCTTTCTCTATCTATGGTTCCAAAACTTTCAATCCATTTGAGTTGTTCTCTTCTTTCTATTGTTGCTTATGCGATTTGTTGCTGAGCTCATCAAAACTCTGTATTTCACTATTAAAACTCTGTATTTCACTATTA
>NW_010947370.1:0-245 GCF_000633955.1 Camelina sativa
TCCCAAACGAGTTTCTGGTTACTTATTATATATACACTTTTCTGCTATTGGTTGATTTATTTAATTTTGGTTATTGTTGGTTAGGTTTGATATGTCCTCTGTGTCTTATTCTGTTTTCCAGATTTTCTACATCAATCATTCTCTGTTCCTCTGCTGTTTGCACACATTCATATGAAAGATGCTCTTAAATTCCCTTCCGAATGAGTTTGTTCTAATACTTTTGCTTTGTAAGTAGATTTTGTTTT
>NW_010947371.1:0-245 GCF_000633955.1 Camelina sativa
CAAAAACTATTTTTATCAAATAAGGATCTTTTGATGCTTCCTGTTCATTTCTAGAAATCATTGTGAAAATCTAGAACAAATTTCTGTTTCTCTTCTAGGTACCATCACGGACATTTTTATAATTTGATGTAGACAGCTCAAAACTTAAGTAATCTTCAAAAACTCTTGCAATAAGAAACACCTACGTTACAACAAGCCCCCATCAGTGAGCTATATGATATAGTTCCAAGACGTATTCCTTGAGA
>NW_010947372.1:0-245 GCF_000633955.1 Camelina sativa
ATTTTGGAAAGGGGCGGAAAGGTCAGCGGTTCCGTGTCGAAAAAAACAGATTTTGTGCTGGCCGGTGAATCGGCTGGCAGCAAGCTTCAAAAAGCAGAGCAACTCGGCGTGACCATACTCACAGAATCGCAGTTTCAAGGCATGCTGTAAGAATGAATTAACTTGGGAGGATACCAATGAGACAAGTGCGTAAAGCAGTATTTCCGGTCGCCGGCATGGGAACACGATTCCTGCCAGCCACCAAA
>NW_010947373.1:0-245 GCF_000633955.1 Camelina sativa
CAATGCTGGTGTCTCAATTTCCATGGACGAGTAACTGTTGCGTCTGTCAAGAACTTTCAGTTGGTTGCGACCGTGGACCAAAGTCAACCGAGCGGTAAAGGCGATGAAGAAACAGTTCTTCTACAGTTTGGCAAAGTGGGAGATGACACTTTCACAATGGATTATAGGCAGCCCCTCTCTGCATTTCAGGCTTTTGCTATCTGTCTCACAAGTTTCGGCACTAAACTTGCCTGCGAGTGAAACCC
>NW_010947374.1:0-245 GCF_000633955.1 Camelina sativa
AACATGCTTCTTCAGCAAGAAACACGTCGGTGCTAACTGCTAAATCAAAAAGGTGGGGTCCTAAATTTTGTTCTTGTAAATTGAAGAAGAGGACATGAAACAGAGGCGAAGGAGGAATACAAGGACTCCTTTGACTGCACAAGTTTTTGTTCCTTTGATAAAACATGTGAACACCTCTATTAATGATATAACGACAAGTCATGAAGGTGTGTCAAAAGGAGGAAGTAAGACTCAAAAGTTTGATA
>NW_010947375.1:0-245 GCF_000633955.1 Camelina sativa
CAATGCGTTACAAATATAGATCAACTGGTTCAAGAAGCTAATATCGAGTGGTTTACCTTTGAGCCTTTTTTAAATATATAATTAGAGCAGAAAATGGTTTTTACATGAGCGGCTGTTATATAAAGAGATGAATGGGGGATATGCAAGTAGTGATGTTGTGGTTAGGTAAATATTTGGGGGTTTGGAGTTTTTTTTTTAAAAATCGTTGGACAATGAATGTACAGCGAATGGATATTTCAACTTGC
>NW_010947376.1:0-245 GCF_000633955.1 Camelina sativa
AGACAGAAGCTAAAAGAGTTGCCTAGGCTTTCGCTGGATAGTAGAGAACGAGTGATGCAAAACTCTGGTGTTGATCCTAGATCAAGTAAGCTTTCTGAAAGTTTCAGTGAAAGCTGTTCAAGCAGCAGCAAGAAACGGCCTCCCAGTGTTGTTGCAAAGCTCATGGGATTGGAGACATTGCCAGGATCTCCATTGGGTAGAGACATTCATCAGTTTGGTTTGAACAAAACCAGCACCTCTGATCA
>NW_010947377.1:0-245 GCF_000633955.1 Camelina sativa
AGACAACTTCAAGTTTCTGAGATTGTGAGGTTGTAAGTTATATCCTCCAATGGTTTTGTATAAGCGTTGTTGCGAGAAGATCAAGAAAGACTCGCTGGTTAAGGTTATTGCAAGTACAAAGAAGAATTGTTCCAGATTGAAGAAAGAAGCATCAATCATAAGAAGGAGGATACTACAAACGGTAAATTGTTTTTGAGACACAAGAAGAAGACTGTTTTGTGACGGTTTAGGTGGAGGAGTATTCA
>NW_010947378.1:0-245 GCF_000633955.1 Camelina sativa
CAAGATTTGAGTTCGGCGAAGAAGGCAACTGTTGCTCTGGTTTCAAACAAGTATTGTCCCCTCCCTTATCCCTGGAACTAGAATTATCCAATGGAGATGAAGTCTCAGTACTTGCCACTCCAATACTATTGTTCTCAGATTTATCACCTGAAGCATTTTCAACAATTTTACTAGTGTAGTCGACACCGGTCTCACCAATTGTTTTTGCCTCAGACTCATTGTCAATACATACTGAACCCTTCTCA
>NW_010947379.1:0-245 GCF_000633955.1 Camelina sativa
AAAATGGTAAGAGAGATACATGGTTGTGTATTGCGGAGAAATCTAGATGCTATTCATGCTGTTAAAAACGCTTTAACAGACACTTATGCTAAGTCAGGGGATATAGGATACTCAAGAACCATCTTCAACGGTATGGAAACGAAAGACATCATAACTTGGAACTCGCTGATTGGAGGTTATGTTTTACATGGTAGCTATGGTCCAGCTCTTGATCTTTTCAATCAAATGAAGACACTTGGGATCAA
>NW_010947380.1:0-245 GCF_000633955.1 Camelina sativa
AACAATGTGCAGAAGTAGAACTAGAGAAGAGGCTTCGTGGTGAGACGAGTTATTTACAGTGATAGTTAATGAATTTTATTTACTACTAACATCCTTTGCGGCTAACATTAGTTTGTTCTATTCTATAGGAGCTGAGATTGATCTTGTCAGGGCAAGATTGAAAGCAGATGAGCAGATGTGCTGGTACTTATGATCTCTCTTACATGCCCTTCTTCTTACTTGACTAAAATATTCTATCTTAAACA
>NW_010947381.1:0-245 GCF_000633955.1 Camelina sativa
AACTAAAGGGCTCCGCTCCACTACCACTCATAAGGTTCCGCCACTACAATAGGGCCCAGTCATAAGAGAAATCGAGAGCTTTATCCTGGCTCAGGCAAACGGAACTACCTTAGGTCTCGCTGGGAACCTAGCTCAGGAACCTAAACCACAGTGCTTTCTTAAGGAGTTGCCGAGTCCTACCTCGCTATCAAAGATACTAACTGAGGAACTCACCTATGACCCAAGGGAAGAGCCTAGAAGAAGGT
>NW_010947382.1:0-245 GCF_000633955.1 Camelina sativa
TCTTGCTTAGAATGTTATTAACTTTGTCAACTAATCCTAACAGGATCAGGTGGTTTAGTACGTCATAGTCCCTGCAAATTCAGACAAGAGTATAATAAGATCAGCTTCTGATTTTTGTTTTTTCTAAACATATCCTGTTTTTTTAGCATATTAATTTAGTCATACCTATATGTGAAAACAGAATGAAGAAGCTGAGCCGACGCAAGAATAGCGAATAAAGACCTCAAAATGTTTATAATCCATGC
>NW_010947383.1:0-245 GCF_000633955.1 Camelina sativa
TATGTAGTGGAGAGGATGGATGGTGATCTCTGGGATAAGGTTCTCGAGGAAAGCAATGAGTATAGACGACAACTTATTGACCAAGTTGTGTCTACTGCTTTACCTGAAAGCAAGAGCCCGGAGCAAGTTTCTGCAGCTGTTAAAGCATTCATGACTGCTGATCTGCCACACGAGCTTATTGAGCTTCTTGAAAAGATTGTTCTTCAAAATTCTGCCTTCAGTGGGAATTTTAATCTGCAAAATCT
>NW_010947384.1:0-245 GCF_000633955.1 Camelina sativa
TCCCTGTAACTGTTATCTCATCGAGAGAAGCAGCTGAAGAGGTGTTACGAACTCATGACCTAGACTGTTGCAGCAGACCTAAGCTTGTTGGTCCGAGGCTAACCTCTCGGGGTTTTAAAGATGTGGCTTTTACACCATACGGTGACGAGTGGAAGGAGCGGCGCAAGTTCTTTGTGCGTGAGCTTTTAAGTTTGAAAAAGGTTCAGTCTTCCGGGTACATCAGAGAGGAAGAATGTAACTTTCTT
>NW_010947385.1:0-245 GCF_000633955.1 Camelina sativa
CTCCCGTTGCTAGTTCTAGCGGATATTTTCCTATACATGTGGTTTTGGATAATAAGATCTACATTTTGGATCATCACAATTGTTTGGCTTACGATCCAATACTACGTAGATTGAGTAGTTGGGCAGTTGGAAGTCCACAGAGGCATTTTTGGCACGCTTCCTCTTGTGTGGTTGATGATTTGTTGTATGCTATTATTGATGTTCCTGATGTGTCGGCTGTTGGATCTTCGATTGTCGTGTATGAT
>NW_010947386.1:0-245 GCF_000633955.1 Camelina sativa
ACCATGGTTTTGTGTTATTAGTTACGGTTCTTCTCCAAATCACTTTGCTTAAAACTTAGAACCAAAGGATTGTTTATAAAGAGGCTAAAAAGGTTCGGTTTGATTTAATCATTTATAGAAGCTATTTTCTCGATCTGGATCATGTATCATACTAGGTTTTGATAACAAAACCAAAGGACCATTTAGCAAATGCAAATTGACTTGTGGTCAATGAAAAATGTATAACGCCAAATCCTTCAAAATAA
>NW_010947387.1:0-245 GCF_000633955.1 Camelina sativa
TCAACTTCTTCCGTCAATCCTCCTCCGCAAGCGAACCCACCAAAACCACCAAATTCACGGCTGGTTAAAGTTAGACCTGCTCCTTTGACCCAAGTCAACCATCCTCCACTTCAACCTCCGGTTCAATCTGTTCCAATCGCTTCTGAACCGGTTCAGCCTGTTAACCAATTTTCGGGTAACCCAGCCGAATCCCCCATCTCGGCTTATATGCGTTACCTAATCGAATCAAGCCCTGGCGGAAACCG
>NW_010947388.1:0-245 GCF_000633955.1 Camelina sativa
GTGTATTGGGAATTGGAAGAAGAATTGAGAAAGGAGCGGGAGTCATGCAAAGAAACGGAGCAGGTGATACGAAAAGCAAAGAAAACCCTCAAAAGGGTAAGGAGGTTGAGCTCTGAATCCACATTTGATCAAATATTAGGAATGTTGTTTTGACAACTAGTACTAGTTGTAATTTTCTCATGATTTTTTTTAAAAAAATTTATTTTAGTTACAACTAAACATTTAGTTGATCTATTGTAATCCAA
>NW_010947389.1:0-245 GCF_000633955.1 Camelina sativa
AACTACGGAATCGACGAAGGGTATTTAAGTAATTACGCAGAAGAGATTCTGATCATGTGTCAGGTGGAATCAGGCGAAGGAGTGAAGAAAGCTGATGAGATCGCAGCCGTTGATGGCGTTGACTGCGTGCAAATGGGACCGTTGGATCTTAGCGCGAGTTTGGGGTATCTGTGGGATCCGGGGCATAAGAAAGTGAGAGAGATGATGAGGAGAGCTGAGAAGTCTGTGCTGGCCTCGGATCCTGC
>NW_010947390.1:0-245 GCF_000633955.1 Camelina sativa
AGCTCTCAAGAGACTTGGCCAACCTCTAAATCTATTATGGGAAACAAGACAGAGAGCGGTAAGTCAGTCCCTGACTCTCATGACCAACTTGTGATCCGCCATGTTTCCATTGCCGATAAGGTATCACTACGGGACATAGCTAGAGAGAGAGTGGACGCAGTCGCTGAGAGAATGCACCGGTTACCAGAAGAGTATCTCGAGGAGTTAAAGAACGGCCTCAAGGCTATCCTTGAGGGTAATGGTTC
>NW_010947391.1:0-245 GCF_000633955.1 Camelina sativa
AATCAGAAACCAGGAGGAATTATTTCACTTCTAGATGAAGCCTGGTAAGCTTTATCGTTCTCTGATTGACTTGTATGCCTTTCATATAATAGTATAGTACTATCCACTCATGTTTACTGGTTGATTCAACACAGCATGTTTCCCACGTTTAAACATAACGACTTCTCCCAAAAGTTGTTCCTGACGTTCAAAAATCACAAGAGATTTTCTAAACCGAAGCTCTCTCCCACTGATTTTACCATATC
>NW_010947392.1:0-245 GCF_000633955.1 Camelina sativa
TAATCAACAAGAAGCAAGAAATATATTTCAAGCAACTTAAGATTGTTCCACATGCATGCAACCAATTTAAGCAACTTAAGCAATACAATGCAACAAGTTCTAATATGCATGCAACCGTTTGATTTAACCGTCTAAATCCTTCTTAATCCAATTAAGCATGCAAGCCAATTTTATTCAATTTAACCCATTTAAATCCCTCAAGTCCAACTTATGCATGCGTGCTAACCTCAATCGTTTTTATGCAA
>NW_010947393.1:0-245 GCF_000633955.1 Camelina sativa
GCTAAATGTGGCGATGAGACAAGTGTTAGACCGCAGATAGTGCATTCTGTAGGTAGGTCACACACCCTAGCTTTGCATCTCGGGCACATATAACCAGCTCCAATCTTGACTTCCTTATGACATGAACAGATTGCCATTGAACCCTCGGCAGCTCTTTGTGGGAAACCCATCTTGATCAAATTTGCAATTGCAAATTCTGCTATTGCCGGAGGTGGAGGGGCATGTTCGAGTAGAAGATCCTTTAG
>NW_010947394.1:0-245 GCF_000633955.1 Camelina sativa
AAAATGAAAGCCCGACAAGGCGTTAATCATTTGGGGATCGAGGAAATACAAGTTAAAGATCCTGTAACCTTGAGAACTTTGCCAGCTGATGGTGTGACTATGGGTGAAGTTGTCTTCAGGGGAAACACAGTGATGAATGGTTACTTAAAGAACCCTGAAGCAACCAAGGAAGCTTTTAAAGGAGGCTGGTTTTGGAGTGGTGACTTAGGTGTTAAACACCCCGACGGATACATTGAGCTCAGAGA
>NW_010947395.1:0-245 GCF_000633955.1 Camelina sativa
TATATATATATATATATATATTAATTGAGATATGTTATTTTTTCTTTCAAACAATAATTATTTCCATCTTTATTATTTCAAATTTGTAAATTTTTAATAAATCGTAAGTTTTATCTTTGGCGAGTATGATTTTTACAAATAAAGGTAATATAATAAAACGTTCTTACATATTTGTCGTTTTAAATTTATGAAATTACATAAGTTTGAAGATATACACTATTATTCTATCATTCATTTATGTATAA
>NW_010947396.1:0-245 GCF_000633955.1 Camelina sativa
AGTTTATGTTATAAATGTTATACCAAATAATTATATTTACAAATAAACTTACTTCCTTATTTGTTGGACTAAAATATACAATCTCGAATTGATAAAATATTATTAAAACCACAGTTATAAGATTAAAAAAAAAAAGGGACATACCGTATATAGGATGGGACGGGTTCCAGAAACATATAAACAGATATACTACATTTTTCTTACTATTTTTTAATGTACTTAAATCTAATCATCTTCTTTCCAAA
>NW_010947397.1:0-245 GCF_000633955.1 Camelina sativa
TGTCTAAGCTTTTGGCAAACAGACTAAAGAGGGTCATCCCGGATCTGGTCTCCAACTCCCAATCTGCGTTCATCCCGGGCAGACTTTTGGTGGAGAATGTTCTGCTGGCCACTGAATTAGTGCAGGGTTACAACCATAAAAACATATCGCAAAGGGGAATGCTCAAAGTCGATCTTAAGAAGGCTTTTGATTCGGTATTATGGGAGTTTATCATCAACACCCTAAAGGCAATGGAGTTTCCAGCG
>NW_010947398.1:0-245 GCF_000633955.1 Camelina sativa
ATATCTGATTTTGGAATGGCAAGGATCTTTGGAATGGACCAAACCCATGAGAACACAAGCAAAATTGTTGGCACCTTGTAAGTCTTCTACTCATAAGTTGAAGTTTGTTAAACATGATTTTGCCAATATATCAAAGTTTTCTTGTGGACTCCAGCGGTTATATGTCGCCCGAATATGCGATACATGGGCAGTTCTCAGTGAAATCTGATGTCTATAGCTTTGGAGTGTTAGTTCTTGAGATTATA
>NW_010947399.1:0-245 GCF_000633955.1 Camelina sativa
CAGAGAATCACTGAAACAGAGTTAAAAACAGAGGAAAGCCATTGTGCAGGACTCAGAGCTTAGCCACACATGATGAAGTGTCAAGATAGTTAAACAGCTCGATTTTCTTCAATCACTTACGACGTCTGCAAATTAATTTATCCATAAAAGGATTGAGCTATAAGGTTGCAAAACAAACTGCATACACAATTCTAAGTATTTTACAGAAGAACAACGTGCAGAAACAATACCATAATACCAACTGC
>NW_010947400.1:0-245 GCF_000633955.1 Camelina sativa
ATAATTTTGTGCGAAACCATACCTGAGACATAACAGTGTTAAATCACTGTTAAATTGTGATGACATGGTTGCCACGTTGCACTGTTTGATTCTTCTTCTTCAACCTTTCGCCGAAGAACACAACTATTTGGGTTTAGTGAAATCCAGGCTATTAGCAACTATACAACAGATTTGTTATCTCAATGTCTTCATAATCTGTTATAGGTGATTACTAATTAAATTTGTATGTTCTTTAAACGTTTCAT
>NW_010947401.1:0-245 GCF_000633955.1 Camelina sativa
GAGCTTTACCCGGACCTCGTCGCTTCCAATACGGTTCCTTCGATTGTGAATCTCCTCTCCCATGAGAACTCCGATATCGCCAACGATGTTGTTCAGCTTCTTCAGGATCTGACCGACGAGGATGCCTTGGAGGATAATGATGACCAGGCGCGTGTTTTAGTCGACGCGCTGGTTGAAAACAACGTGCTCGAGCTCTTGGTTCAGAATATGAATCGTTTGTCTGAGGCAGACCCAGACGAAGCCAC
>NW_010947402.1:0-245 GCF_000633955.1 Camelina sativa
AAAGAGGCGATCGCTGGTCAGATAAAAGCGGCTAACAAGAGTCTTGGGGAGGAAGATTCGGTGTCTGGTGTTGGAAGGTTTGAAGGGTCGAGGCTCAAGTTCGTGGACCATCACTTGAGACAGCAAAGAGCTCTTCAGCAACTAGGAATGATTCAACATCCTACCAATAATGCTTGGAGACCTCAGCGTGGTCTCCCCGAACGAGCTGTCTCAGTCCTTCGTGCTTGGCTCTTCGAACACTTTCT
>NW_010947403.1:0-245 GCF_000633955.1 Camelina sativa
TACGTAATCTTTTGTGCGTTTTATTCCTAAATTGAATATTATCCCATTGTGACGTTTAATTCGTAAGTCTCTTAAGTCAATAGTCATAACATGTTTTTAATTCGTAAGTCATAACATGTTTTTTATTTCGTAAGTCTCTTAAGTCATAACATGTTTTTTCTTTGTCTAAAAAAAAATTGACTCTATATTTTTTTTTCTTTTTTTTTTCAAAGAGTTTTTTTACATATATAAAAGATGCCTGCAAT
>NW_010947404.1:0-245 GCF_000633955.1 Camelina sativa
ACTTAGACGTTATTTGCCGACCAAATACAATAGTCGGTATTGTAGTCATTGAATGACGACCATTATACGACTAAGTGGGAAGAACTTAATTTTGTTGTATCAAAGCAGCTAATTTGGCGACTACGTAGCAACTATTTCTAATAGTCGGTAATTTGGCTACTAAGTAGTGACTAATATTTTGGCATTCTTCACATATATAGAAACTATACATACATGCATCATGTTGTGGCATTCTCATATTAATC
>NW_010947405.1:0-245 GCF_000633955.1 Camelina sativa
AAGACTTGCAAAAAAAGAATATTTGAATTACTATATGATGAATAAATCAAACAAATAAGTATAGAAAGAGTATAGGATTTTTGAGGAAATCAAACAAATAAACAGATTTGAAACAATCACGGTAAACAAATAATTGTCAAAACATGTTCTTAAATTAGATACACAACCTAAATGTAAAAATGATGGAGAAGCTTTACTCGGATAGAATAACTAAAACTCAGATCTTAAACTAATGTTCTTAAATC
>NW_010947406.1:0-245 GCF_000633955.1 Camelina sativa
CGGCACATATTACCTAAAAACACCATAACATATTCACAATAACAAGCCAGTCAGTATTCTCATCGAACAGAAAAATACTGATATGATTAAAGACCAAAAAAAAAAAAAAAACATACTCGAGATTTAGGAACATCGAGTAGATCCATTAGAGGCAGGAAACCATGCTGAGTCACTAATACTGCTTTCTGCTCAGGTCTCTGACGAAACATGGTAACAAGTTTCTGACAAGAAGATACTATTGCATC
>NW_010947407.1:0-245 GCF_000633955.1 Camelina sativa
TAATTTATGTATCAAACTTACCATCAAGGCATCAACGCTCCATAAATAAGACAAAATACTGAAACAGAAAATAGGGCTCTTGGTTTCTCTACGCATTGCATCATAACGTTGTCGCCACCCCCCAACACTCTCGCTATTACACTGCAGGTGATTCTTATCTCCAATCATGGCTATGAGCTGTTTTGTTTTCTTGCAAAGTACACTAATAACAGCGAGCATGTTGCTCACTTACTTTTCTTTTTGTT
>NW_010947408.1:0-245 GCF_000633955.1 Camelina sativa
TGCTCGAAGCTTCTCTCACTCTGCCACCTAATCATATTCTGCGCCAACGGTAACAACCACCGTAAGATCCGACCTAATGCCGCCTTCCACTCCGTCGCTAAACCACCGTCCGTCGCCGTGAAACCAACTCCTTTTAGCCTCGACCTTAGCGACGATCTCACGCTAGCCGGCAACATTGAATACAGATCGTCTCTCGCGTCAAGACCTACAAGCTGAGGTTGCTTTATCATCTTCTCCATCACGAC
>NW_010947409.1:0-245 GCF_000633955.1 Camelina sativa
TTTTGTCATCTTCGTCAATCTTACTTGATATTAAACTACTCTTCATCTCCAAAGTCCTCACCAAACCTTGGAGGGCGATATCAACGTCTAGGCTCTTCATTAGCTCCTCTGCGAGTTGACCTGGTGTCACAGCTTGTCCATCAATCAAACGTTTGATATCCGGGTAAAGAGGGTGTGGGCAATCATTGTCATGAGAGAGGCCCAAGTAGTTAGACGCCAACGTTTTGAACCCCTCAAAACAGCAA
>NW_010947410.1:0-245 GCF_000633955.1 Camelina sativa
ACCACTGAATTAGGCAAAGGTTCATTAGTAGTGTTGAGTGGCACTTAGGCCACCAATTCACGTTTTTGTTATTTGTTTTTATTTTCTTTAAGAGTGTGAACATTTCAGTTCTATGGACAAGCAAAGATTTTACTTTCACGCACTTTAGCTCCACGTCATCAGAACGACGCTTTCAATGTAAACCGAAATGGGATAGAACTAAAGATAAAAATGTTCACGACAGCAAATAAAAAGAATATAGTATA
>NW_010947411.1:0-245 GCF_000633955.1 Camelina sativa
AAGAGAAAGCTTGGTAACTCGCCTTTTCACGTTGGAGGAAAATGAAAGAATGAGTTGCACCAGATGCAGAAGGAAGTCAAATTATCCAGAGCAACGTTCTTATGGCATTGTTATGGCTGCAGATTCAATCAGGGATCTGAAGGTATGTTTCATTTGTTTTCCTCTTTGTCCTACAGAACTGGTACTTCCCCTTAATAGCATCTATAACGTCGTTCTTTGCTTATAAATATGCAGTGTTCTCTTGG
>NW_010947412.1:0-245 GCF_000633955.1 Camelina sativa
TCAATACGACTAAAACTAGGGGTCTTGAGAGATGTATAGTCAATGGAATCAACCAACATTTCTGGTGCTTCATAAAAATTTTCCTCTCCTTCACTGGTAGTAGGATCATTTCCTTCAGGGCTCCTGCTCTCAGCATCTTCAAAGGATGGAACCACTTCCGAAGACTGAATAAAGGATCTTGCCAAATAACAAGACTCGTTTAAACCAGAATGGCTCACCAAATCTTCTATTTCCAAAGATTTTAA
>NW_010947413.1:0-245 GCF_000633955.1 Camelina sativa
AGCTCATATCTTAGCAATGCTTGAGTTCTGCTTTAAATTACATGTTTCTTTTTTGTTGGGGGGTTTTAGGAGTTGTCACTGCTTCAGCTGATTGCTCTATTCTAGCTACTGATGTGGAGACTGGTACTAGTGTTGCACATCTTGAGAATGCTCACGAGTATGTAACTAATTCCCCTTTCCTTTCTTATTTTGGATACAATTTTTAGCTGACTGGTAATTGAGAATTTTTCGCATTGGTCTTGTAG
>NW_010947414.1:0-245 GCF_000633955.1 Camelina sativa
TGGGATGCTTGCAAGAAGGCTTTCTTAGCCAAATTCTTCTCTAATGCAAGGACTGCTAGGTTGAGGAATGATATTTCTGGGTTTGCTCAAAGAAACAATGAAAGCTTTTGTGAAGCATGGGAGAGGTTCAAAGGATTTCCGACTCAATGTCCTCATCATGGCTTCAGTAATAAGTCACTCTTGAGTACATTGTATAGGGGAGTACTTCCCAAGATAAGGATGTTGCTTGACACAGCTTCTAATGG
>NW_010947415.1:0-245 GCF_000633955.1 Camelina sativa
ATATCTAAGTTAAGAGAGGCTTATAGATCCGTGGGACAAGATCTTCTCAAGCTTTTGTTATTCATCGATATGAATGCTATTGGTATCCGCAAGATACTTAAGAAGTTCGATAAAAGATTTGGTTATAGATTTACAAACTATTATGTCAAGACTCGCGCTGATCATCCTTACTCTCAACTTCAGCAAGTGTTTAAACATGTGGTAAAGTCTTAGAACCTCACTTAGATTAATGAGCCAGTGCTATA
>NW_010947416.1:0-245 GCF_000633955.1 Camelina sativa
CATTCAAACAGTAGATGGTCACGAGATTCAGGGAAGCTTCCACAGAGCAGACAGATCGGGTCGGCCTGCAGACCCCAGTTGAGCAGTCGATCTCTGGTGGGAGATCTGTTCAACATGAATAACCAGACCAAGAACATATGCTTGGGGATTCCTCCGGCGAACCAAACAATGGAGTGCCAAGGTACGGTTGGTACTTCCTCCTTAATTGCAGAGCAGATAGTTCCCGTGTTATGTCTTCCCTTGTG
>NW_010947417.1:0-244 GCF_000633955.1 Camelina sativa
ACGTGTTCTCATCGAATGACCATACACACCCAAAAGGAGATGAGATCTTGAGGAAGATCAATGAATTGACAGCTGAAATTGAGAGAGAAGGGTACAAGCCTGACACAAGTTCGGTTGTACAAGACATAGATGCGCAGATGAAGATTGAGTCGCTTAAGTACCACAGTGAACGTTTAGCCGTTGCATTTGCTCTGATCAGTACACCAGAAGGGTGTCCGATTGTTGTAATGAAGAACTTGAGGGC
>NW_010947418.1:0-244 GCF_000633955.1 Camelina sativa
TTCGAGGGACAAACTGTCCCATACTACCGGGGACAAATTGGACGTACAGTTTTCAGGTGAAGGATCAGATCGGAAGCTACTTTTACTTTCCGTCGCTTCTACTTCAGAAAGCTGCCGGAGGATACGGTTCTATTAGAATCAATACCCCGGAACTTGTGCCGGTTCCGTTCCCAACGCCCGACTCTGAATACGACATCTTGGTAGGAGATTGGTTCTATGCCGACCATACGGTAAGTTTTGTTTT
>NW_010947419.1:0-244 GCF_000633955.1 Camelina sativa
AAGCACAAACTCACATGCATATATATGCATTACACCAATAGAGAACTTAAGTGAGAAGATCTTTAAAGGTCCATAAAATAATAGTTTTGTATTGTTGCTTCTACAGATATATCTTGTGAAAATACATGGAAACTACCTTGAAGTCAATAGCTTATGTGACTACCGGTTTCACACTACTAGCAAGCTATAGATCTATTATCTACATAAATATTTGTATGACAAAACTTGAAAAGGATAATCATGA
>NW_010947420.1:0-244 GCF_000633955.1 Camelina sativa
AATGGGAAGCATCTCTCTCAGCTCTTTACTCAATCCTAATTCAGCCTGCTCACGTTACAAAACACACCAATCATTACAAAACTAAATCATAAAAGAACAGATCTTCGTCTTCACAAGGTGAAACTCAATAAGAGAGATGAACAAAAGAAGAGATTAGTCAAGAGTAACGTACCGTGGAGAGAGAGTTACCAGAGATGAAAGTAGTTCGCATTCCGAGAGAAGACAAATCGGAGCTACCACGACG
>NW_010947421.1:0-244 GCF_000633955.1 Camelina sativa
ACAAGTGTGATTTCTTGGCCTACCAGGTTCTCTCTCTTTCTCTCTTCTCCACAGGCTTTTGATACCACTTTCCAAAGATTTGGTTATTTTAAAATTGTGTGTTAGGCTTCATATATACAAATACAATTGTTCTTCTGTTATTCAAACTTGTTTGCAGCACCAAAGAATAATAGAAGATTCAGAAAGAATGAAGCACCAACCGTAATTTCTCCAAAGCAATATAAGAGAAGATTCAGAAAGGCAA
>NW_010947422.1:0-244 GCF_000633955.1 Camelina sativa
ATGTATCTGTTTGATATCACCATAAGACGTATTATACCTTATATCATTGACATAATACATATGTAACTTCCATTATTCATTCTCGTGTATCTTTTGCTTATTTTTGCAAACTAATATATTCACGTCAACAAGCATCATAGTTTACATACTAAATAGCATACACATTTTTAACTATTACTTTTGCATAAAACTAAGAGGATTTAAGTTGTAAGTTTCTATTCTTACAAACTATAAGTATTATATT
>NW_010947423.1:0-244 GCF_000633955.1 Camelina sativa
GAAAATTGAAACACCTTATTCTGGGCACTTCTTGATCTTTCCCTCGCCTCATCCATGGCTTTGTTGAAACCATCAACATCAACCAGCAACCCTCTTTCTTCCGCCATTAACTGAAACGCGAGAATAGAAGTTAAAAAAAATTAACACAAACTTTCAGAAATAAATATGAATGACTTAAGTACCTGAGTCAAATCTATCGGGAAACCATATGTATCCCATAACACAAAAGCATCCTGCAAAGAGA
>NW_010947424.1:0-244 GCF_000633955.1 Camelina sativa
AAACTACCGTAATCAAACTCACTCGGTAAAACCCTCTTGTTCGAAAGATCCATCACCAATCCACAAGCATCATCAACCCGACCTTCTCTACACAACCCATCAACCAGAATCTCACAAGTGGCTTCCGAGAATCTACAACCTAGCTCAATCATCTCATAAGCCATTTTGACACCTTCCTCGATATTACCCCTGCTCAAAAACCCTCTAATCAGAGTGTTGAAGCTAACCACATTCGGTTCACAAC
>NW_010947425.1:0-244 GCF_000633955.1 Camelina sativa
GACAAGTAGATTAACATTTTCAAGGGTGTTTAAGAAGAAAAGCACAGAGGAATTCTCATGTTTTCCTTACGTTATGACACTCTTCAACTGTTTGATTTATACTTGGTACGGTTTACCGATTGTGAGTCATCTTTGGGAGAATCTTCCTCTCGTCACCATTAATGGAGTCGGCATCCTTCTCGAATCGATCTTCATTTTCATATATTTCTGGTACTCGTCGCCCAAAGAAAAGGTAAACTATTCA
>NW_010947426.1:0-244 GCF_000633955.1 Camelina sativa
AACTACTCGGATCTTTATGGGCGTTGGAGTGCTAAAGCTGAAACTGATGCCTAGCTCATTCCGTCGGCGCGTTATCTTACGCGCCCTCGTGATCGTCTGCGCTTTCTCTGTTGTATCTGTTTTACGAATCCTCGGCGGAGCTTCCCAAGGTGAGAATGATAATAGTCATAATACTCAGCCGTGTAAGGTTGATGAGTGCGCCGTGAACTTCGCGTTTCTTGGTCCGTTCCTCTTCTCAGGCAAC
>NW_010947427.1:0-244 GCF_000633955.1 Camelina sativa
GGTTTACGATATTGCGAGGGAATAGCTAGGGGCAGTCGCAAATCCCTTGCAAAATTTGCGAGGGTATATCTAGGTTTTACAAATTTGCGAGGGATTAGCTAGGACTGGTCGCAAAGCCCTCGCAATATTTGAGGCTATATTTTACAATTTTGCGAGGAATTAGCTAGTGATCGTCGCAAATTCCTCGTAAATCCCTTGCAAATCTATACCCTAAACACTTACATTTTCATCATTAGAATGTTCA
>NW_010947428.1:0-244 GCF_000633955.1 Camelina sativa
TCTTCATCTTACTCACAGTACCAAAAGCTAGGCTCGCCGGAGCTTCGTCCTCTTCCTCCTTTACCAAAGCTTCCATCTTTCACTCCGACTTACAAAAGCACTGAACAGTTAAACCCTAAAAGACAAGACTTTGATGGAGACGACAACGAAAACGATGAGTTTTACTCTCCTAGAGGATCTTCAGGGCGTAAGCAGAGCCCGACACGTGTCTGGGCTAGTATAATGAAGGACTCTGATGTTGATC
>NW_010947429.1:0-244 GCF_000633955.1 Camelina sativa
TTTATTAGTTAAAAATCAAAACTTTATTCAAAATCTTATCTGATCTTGTCTTATGATTACTGTTCCATTCACATCAAACTCTGTTCCTTTGTTCGATCTAACTCCACTTGTGATCAGATATCTCTGATCTGATTTGGCTCCAATTCTGTCATCAGGAGCAACATTGGTGAAAGGGTTCAATAGAGCTGTAGGAACACTCTCTGCTGGAGGACTTGCTCTTGGCATAGCTAGACTCTCTGTCGCA
>NW_010947430.1:0-244 GCF_000633955.1 Camelina sativa
GTATACCGAAGCCCCAAATGGGTCAATTAAAAAATATATTTATAATAGAATTACATTACAACCAAAAAAATAATTACAAACTAGAATAAATAATTATTAGAGGCCTCCTAACAATAAACCTATGAAATAATTCTACTTACATTTAAGAAGGAAAAAAAGGCGTCATTAAATCTATCTCGTAAGTACAATATTATAACGATATAACCCGTCAAATAATTATATCCGTTAAAATAAAAATATGATA
>NW_010947431.1:0-244 GCF_000633955.1 Camelina sativa
ACAAAGAAGCTCAGTTGTTGACCGCTGCTACTGTCGCACCTACCTCTATTCCTCTCACTGCCAATCTCGCCACCTCTCGCTCTCGTACTCATCCACACAAGTCCAATCAGCGTAATCATCAACAATGGAACAATAGGTCATCCAATACCTATTCCTCGCCGCGTCAAGACAATCGCTCTGCTGGTGGTTATCAAGGCAAGTGTCAGCTGTGTGGTATCTTCGGTCATAGTGCCAAACGCTGCCC
>NW_010947432.1:0-244 GCF_000633955.1 Camelina sativa
GAGAAAACATTGATTCGAAGCAATAAACAGCTATGTTACTCTTTCTATGGTCAAAATGTAATAATCCAATGCATTTGACTAATTATAAGCGTTCAGGTTGAATTTGGAGTGTTTAGACACCACTTTTACCCATTTTGTCCCGAAACAAGCTAAAACCGAGAAAACATTGACTCGAAGCAGTAAAAAGATTTGTTACAGTTTCTAGGGTCAGAATCTGTGACAATCCAACGAATTTGACTAATTA
>NW_010947433.1:0-244 GCF_000633955.1 Camelina sativa
AAATAGTATTGATGAGAACATACCCAGTCATCATAGATGAAACCAAAAGCTTAGACAAAGGTTCCCAAAGCGACTCAATATGAACTTGAAACCTATCAGATGGAAGAAGCCCCAACATGCCTGAGATTGTTCTTTTCATTGCATCCAAAGTAGTCACTGGAACATCCTTCTGAATCAAACTCACATCTAATGGTTCAATCTCTTGGATAAGATCAGAAAGGACACATTTTTTGGAAGGATTAGG
>NW_010947434.1:0-244 GCF_000633955.1 Camelina sativa
TCCAAAGGTCAAGAGGATCTTTTAGGAAGAGGTACTGGCTCTTAAGAGGCTCAGCAATGTGATGATGTATGTGCTGGAGGCACTTACTCTTTTTCTTTTTAGCGCACTCCAATGTTTCGTCAAGGCATTCTTCCAATCCGTTTGACTCGAGATAAATCTCAGTGTCATTTGCCCATTGCAAGTAGTTATTTCCAGAAGCTTGCAGGATTGGGTATTCAAGGCTTTTGAGGTTTGCCATCTGCAA
>NW_010947435.1:0-244 GCF_000633955.1 Camelina sativa
AATTAATCACAATGTTAAACGTATAACGATCATTACGAATCCCTAAAACTTCCATCTTCTTCCCTAGAGAGATTACAACATCATACTTCTTCATCTTCACAATGGCGCATAACAATCTATTGAAATCTACAATTTTAGGGAAAGGACGAGATTTGACCATGTCGCTGAAGAGATCAATCGCGTCGTTTAGCTTTATATCGCGAAGCCGAGTTTTGCTTAATCTCTCTCGCAAATCAATAATACC
>NW_010947436.1:0-244 GCF_000633955.1 Camelina sativa
CCCTAGCAGCCCTAAAGAAATACCAAGACCTCATGGAGAAATGCATTACAAGTGGAAATGTGGAGGCACACTATATCAAAGGCATCCAGGAATATTTTCACAACAACAACACAGAAGAAGGCTTGGCACACTTGAAAAAGGCAGCAGAAGGTAACTACGTTCAGGGTATTTACCTCTTTGGAATCGTCAAGTTGTGTAGGGGTGACACAGCAGAAGGACAATATTGGCTTGAGAAACTAGGCTG
>NW_010947437.1:0-244 GCF_000633955.1 Camelina sativa
GACACGTTGAACTTGAACCCCCATACTCATCTACTACACGTTGTGTTGTGTTACACAGTCTTCTCACATATGAATTGGTACCAATTGATGATTTTCAACGGCTATGGTTTCTACAAAAGGGTACAATATAAAATATCTAAAACAGCTTTTTTCATGTGTTATGTCATGTGTAGGAAAGGGACGTTTTTTTGTAACCATTTGTATGACTCAAAAGTAGTTAAGCTTGATTGACGCTCAATGTGTT
>NW_010947438.1:0-244 GCF_000633955.1 Camelina sativa
CATCTTCCATCTTCTTCTAAAACTAACAAGGCAATTAGAGATTTACATCTTCTAATCGAGTAAGTGGCACTTATCATGTCCTCTCAATTTCTAAAACTAACAAGACAATTAGAGATTTAAAACTGATTTTTAGGGTCAGATGATTTCAAATTGTACTAGCTAGAGTTATAGAAATTGTGAATTTAAGTCTCAGTGGTGTTTATTTCATCTGTCAGGTTCTTGAGATATTGAGTCATGGTAACAA
>NW_010947439.1:0-244 GCF_000633955.1 Camelina sativa
AAACGGATTTACAAGAGTATATATGATTTACAAGAGTGTATATATGGTTTTAAAAGGTTTTACAAGTTGTTTATAATGATTTAAAACAATACGACTTGCTTTTGTAAAGGCATTACAAGTTGTTTACAATGTTTTAAATCAGTAAAATCTGAAAAAAATAAAAAAAATGGAGTTTACAACAAATTCAAGTTGAATTAAAAGAGAGAGAGAGAGTTAGATAGCAGCTACACAACTAGATTTGTTG
>NW_010947440.1:0-244 GCF_000633955.1 Camelina sativa
AGGTTTGGAATTTCCATCTCGTCTTCACTCTGGTCGGCTAATATCTTCGAATCTTTGACGAACTTTCGAGCGATATTTTCAGCGCGCTTGGTATCATGTCGTCCAGGTCGGACTGTCTTGCTTCTATCCGGCTCGACGACTATTGCGCCTTTCTTGTATCGTTCCATCAGAATTCTCTGGAGGTAATGACATTCGTTTGTCGAGTGGGTATTACTCTGATGGTAGTCGCAATACGAGGTTGCGC
>NW_010947441.1:0-244 GCF_000633955.1 Camelina sativa
TTGACCTCTAGCAATCCAAGTCATAGACGCAGATGTTATATCAACAATGGAAAATGTGCTGACTTCAAAGAACAAAAGGGCAATCAAGTCAAGAAAAAAATAGAGAATGAGACAACAAAAAGGAAGGGAGCGAAGAAAATACAGGACCAACCTAAAGAGATATATATTCGGCAGTATGAACTATGAAGCATTAAAAGTATGCAGATTTGCACAAGCCTGGGCTATATGGCGCAAAGTTTCATCA